>NC_061508.1:62913882-62947852 GCF_022539505.1 Lolium rigidum
ACAATTATAGCATGGTATATAAACATTTATCATAAACATAAAGATATATAATAACCTCTTTTATTATTGCCTCTTGGGCATATCTCCAACACGATGATGGACTGCAAGTACACAGGGTCATTCGTGCATGTTTTCGTGGAAGTATTATTTCCGGTTTTTATATCGTACCCCGATGAGGGCGTAGGAGGATGTTTATCTGCGGTGTTTCTGTCGCACCTAAGATGTCACGAGTCTTAGGTGAATTGACTACAAGGATTGAAATGGAAAATGGTGAATATGGATAAGGGAGTTTTGAGTATTTGAAGTGCAATAAAGTAAATATTTCTATTGTACCACTCTGAGGGATGTAGCACTAGTGGAGCGGTGTCTCACTGGTGTTATGTCAATGACTTGCGAACTACAACATGAAGTGCTATGATGGGTCACCGCAGCTCACTTCTTTACAACGCAAGTTGTTCATATAACACTTATGAAATTACCATTTCATAAATATTACAACCCACTGATGACACTACGACAAGTGTGTCAATTCGTTCGGGCTCCAGTAATGCAGCAAGAGAAATTTTCCCCACAAAGGTGGCTCAGGGTTTATATCGAACTCTCGGGAACAAAGGCGAAGCTTCCTCCAACCTCGTCTAGAAATCTGCAAAGCAAAGTCTTTGTCATGTGCCCCAACTCCACCGTGTGGTTTTCCAGCACAAGGCTCCGGTATTAGCAAAGTAAAATAAGAATAATTAAAATACTAGAAAGAAAATTAAAACTAGAAGGTAAACTAAAACAAGTAAATAAAGGTCTTTTTGGGTTTTTGGTTGTGGTTGCAAGAAGTAAAGATGTTTTTGTATTTTCCAAATTAATTAATGCTAAAAATGTAAAGGCAAGTAAAAGCAAGTAAAAGTTGTTTCTTATGATAAAAAGTGAACCGAGGTTTATGGGTTTACTTGTCCACTCTCTCATAAAGTTGTGGTGACATTAGGAACACGATAAATAACTAAATATTGATGAGATTTTATTATGTGTCATGATTAGCATTTATATGGGTATCACATCCTGACATAAAGATGATACTACACGTCTTACTTATACTCCACTGGAAAGGGATACACTTCAAGCAATCTAGATTTAAGAATTAACAAAGCATAGCTTTAGGTACTTTGACATAATGTTTGAACAAAAAATATGCTATGTTGAATTAAACATATCACAATAGTTCAAGCATATGATCCATAGATTAAACAAAACTTCTTAGTTGTCACTAATAATTATATCGCACATGCATTCAATTTGTCCCAAGTGAGGTAACAAAAGAATTGGTAAAGATCATAGTAGATATGAGGCTTGTTGTCACAACTCATTACTACCACCATGTCGCTCCATCTAATACACACCATCCCCCACACATGCTCTTGCATACAAGTTTGATCAGAACAAGTAATAAAGAACAGGGTAACAATATGCATCTATTAATACATATGGAACGTAATAAAGATTCAGATCTCATAGATCATCTAATAATTCAAAAGATCCACCACACATGAATTACAAATATGGCCATAATCATGATATGCGGCTCATATGGCATCTAAACAACATAGCACAAGAGAGAGAGATCAAACTACTGCCACAAACGCATAATCCAGAGGTGGACTGCTCCCTCTTCATCATGGTCGCGATGTTGATGATGTTGGAGAGGGTGGAGATACAACCGGGGATGGCTCCGGCAACATTTCCCCCTCCAATCTTTGCATGGTCAGCCTCAGTTTCGTGGTTTTCGTGTTTCCGTGATGCCTCCTCCGAGAACGCCTCGGGTGTGTATATATAGTGGTTGGTAGGTCAAACCCGTCAGTTTGAGATCAAAACGGACAGATGCGGGTGCTTGAGGAGGGAACGAGACATGGTGGTGCGGCCTAGGGTGGGTCCCTCGCCACCTGTGCTTTTTCGGGCCTTGTGGCCTCCCTCTGGTACTTCTTCTTCTACTACTCATATTGTGTCTTCAAGAAAATATTGACTCCAAAAAAATCCTCGCTCCGTTTGAGTTCCGTAAGGTCTGTGAAACTTAAAAATACACAAGAGAGGGGTTTCCTGTTTTGTAGAGTTATAAACCAATGAAAGGGGATCAATAGAAAATCCCCATAAATCAATGCAAAACATGAATATAACATCTTATAACATGCAAATATGTTGGAATATATGACAATAAACTACAAAGTTCATGTACGCATTTTATATGCATCGACATCCCCAAGCTTAACCTATGCTCATTCTTGAGCATAAAGATGATAAAAACTAAACATGGACTTTGGAATATTGTTGTTACTTAATACATATGAAATGTCATGAACATTGTTTCAGAGAGTAGTATCATTTATAATCAAAACACGAATAACAAGTACTCATAACATAATGTTTCAATGACATGTACGTCATGAATGTAAAACATTAAGCAAAGCTTGCATAGCACTAAATGCATGAAGTAATATGGACACTTAAGCAAAACTATATATAAAAAAATTCCATAAGCAAGCTTATGTAAGAAATTGTTTCTAACTTTGGTCAGAATAGATTCGTTTGACTCGGAAGGAATTGATAGGTACCATGTGCTAAATCTTTAAATTAAGATAAATATACTAGAAATAAAATAAACAATGGTATTTTGGGATATGCAGCTCATGTCAACGGATGGCAAGTGTGTGATCCCATTTCCCCTATCATAAACATCTTTATTTGGAACTTTTTCTTCTTTATTTTCATTGACACATTTTTGCTTTTTTTCTCTCTCTAGGCCCCTTATTTGATTGCACTTATTCATACTAATGCTACTTTCTTTCTTATTTTCATACCAATTTGTTTGCTTTTGCTTTTTCTCATTCCTAAATTTCCACACTTGGTTGGAGGGTTTTTTCCTCATCTTTTGTGCACAACTCTTTTTGTTCTAACCTACAAGGGTGGTGATGCTTCAAGTTCGTGGATGACCCCCACTACCTACTTTCCCATGAGCTTTGAGCATACACAAAAGAGATGATTTTGAAACAAACAAAGATAGCACATGTTGAATAGTAGGTAGATATGGTGGACTCAAGTATAATATTTGCAATAACTTTGGCTCAAGGAGTTTGGAAAATAAGCATCGCTTGTTACAGTGAAAGGCTAGCAAGGGGAGAAAATTGACCACTACGGGAAAGAAGTAATGCAAAAGTTTCCATAGTACTTACTCATTTAGTGATATGCAAAATAAGACTTAGAGTAAAACTTCATGATGTAAATGAAATATATAACCATGCATGACCCTTATACTACCTTGATATCAAGTATAAACAATACAACCAAATGTAACAACATGCCTAGATTTTTTGTAGCACTTTTAATCCCTTTACCCCTGATACCTTCGATCTGGATTACGAAATGTAGTATGATAAGCTTTTTCCCTAGAAGATTTAGGTTTAATCGAACCTTGCGAAGCACTGCTAAAATGGTGTAAAAAAACGTCTACAAGACTTGCTAGTTTATTTTATTTCCAGTTTGCCAGACCTTTCTAGTTTACTTTTAGGGGTGTTGTGTTCAATGATGGAAATATGGCAGGGTTAAGGTTTCTCCTACAGTTATGCATACATATATAATTGAAGCACATATGTGTAACAAATAAAATAGAGATAGGAGATATGTGAGTAGCACATATGTAAATACTCTTGCCACTAAAGCCGGAGGTGACAAGAGCCACTTGGTCCAACCACTGTCCTCATCGCCGCAAGCAACAGTAGTTATTAAGTAAATGAATACATACCAAAGCCTTAAGTTAGATGATTGTGCCATGATCCCAAACGAATCACTAAACTTGTACTGTTACTTTCCCCTTTTCGTCACTGAGGTTCCGCGGCAGAACGCCATTGTCCACTCATCCCACCTCTTCCCTTGATCGATCCGAATGATATGGATACCTTCAGATCATCGAAACGAGGGAAAGGGATAAGGATACAAGATTGTAAAACTCATATTCAATCCTTACATATATAATGAGATTAGATGCACTTAAACACTGCGAGGATTCACCCCAACCCGCGGCTCGTGAGGCTACTCACACATATATCAAGATCAATATCAAACATAGAAATCATTGTGCAAAATACTTAGATTGAAATCACAACATTCTTACACTGGTCGCCAATTCTCAAGGAGATCTCTATTACAATGGTGATCGCTATGGCTATGGAGGAGATTGGAGATGGGGTGGATGAACTATGGTGGTGGATCTCCTTCGGTTTGGTGCAGATGGATCTGATGGATGGCGGCTCTATTTGCGACGAATGGCTCTCCTTTTTGCGTCGGTCCCTTCACGAAACTTACAGGGTTTGACCTCGGAAAAGTTGTGGCACATGGTACGGGCACACGGTACGGGCGGGTCTTTCCCGTACCGATGTTCGTTAAAGCCCCTGGAACCGCCTCTACGAGTGTAGTCAACTTTGCCTTGCTCCTAACGTGATTTTCTTTAGTAATTGTAGGTCCATTTTTATTACACTACCAGAAAAGTTTTGATTAACAACGTCAAATTTTCGTCAGCTAATGGGTCTTTTTTGTCGCCTATGAGCCTAACTTGACGATATGGGTTATGTGGTGCATACTGCGTCAGGTAAGCAATTACCACGGATTTTTTGGTGCGTCGCGTTTGGGCGCCCCTTGGCCACAAAAAATCGGTACGTTGCAAAAGAGTTTTCGGGAGGCCGTTAACTGGTGACGTCATTCAAACTGCCACGTGGCAGACGTCGTTAACTGTCCGTTAACCGGCTGAAAATCTATGGTAGATGGTAGGCCCACACAAGGCCCACCACGCCTTAAGCAGGCCGGCCCATTAAGTTTGCGGGCCGAGACAACTGACTTGGTTTGACTGGTCAACTATATAATTGGGCTGGTCAATTAGGTACGTGGACCGGGCCTAATGTCTTAGTTTGACTGGTCAAAACTTAAATAGGCCAGCCCATTCAGCTAGTGGGTCGCACCGAATGTCTTGGTTTGACCGGTCAATCATGTATATGGGCTGGCCCACTAATCACGTGGGCCGGCCGAATGTCTTTATTTGACCGGTCAACATGACAATTAGGCTGGCCCAATAAGCATGTGGGCCGGGTCGAATTACTTCGTTTGACCGTTCAACATGTCAACTGGGCTAGCCCAATAAGCATATGAGCCAGGCCGTATTACTTCGTTTGACCGGTCAACATGTCAAGTGGGTCGGCCCAATAAGCATATGGGCCGGCCAAATGTATTCATTTGACCGGTCAATAGGATAGTTGGGCCAGCCCACTAAGCACGTGGGTCGGGCCTAATGTCTTCATTTGACCGGTTAGCGGGATACCTGGGTCGGCCCGTTTAGGTGGTGGGCCGGGCTAAATTCATTTGTTTGCCCGATCAACTGAAAATTTTAACGTCCCATTTAGTTAATGGGCTGGCCCTTCGGGTCAGCCCAAAACACACTACATAATACATATGGGCCCATTAAGGCCCAATAGCCTTGTTGGGCCGAGAACTGGAATTGGGAAGCATTTGAAATATTTGTATTTAGTGCGAGGGAAGTTTTACCGTAGGAATGAGATTTTGAATTTGGCTAAGGACCAAGTATAATAACAATAAATTGTAGGACCATACTAGTACCTATGTTCCAGGCCGAGTTACACATCAAATCATCATCACGTTGAATATCGGTTACCATGATCATGATCTATCTTCAAAATCCCATTGAAAACGCGTCTGAAATATTTTAGGATTGGCGGGAGATTTTGCCGCTTCACTGAAATTTGATTTTGATTATGACTATGGTCCAAGTAATATAATGCTAATTATTTTTTGGAGGTGGACGGGGGAAAACCCCACCATTTGTTATTTATTCCCGAAAATAGCCAAGTAGCCGGTCCAAGTACATCGAGAGAAATATAATACTAATATAAAAATGGTAGACCATGCGAAGTAGCTCTGCTCAGGCATTTGTGGCCAGCGGTCACATCAAGCCATCATCACAAACAAAAACAGTTACTCCCATGTCCTTCGAACTGCAATTCAAAAATGCCTCTAAAATATTTCGGACTTAATTGGCTAGTGGTTTTGCTGCTCGACTAATTTTGATTTTGAGTGTGGTTACAGTCGAAGCAATAATCTATATATACCTATATCTATCCATCTATCCACTATATAAATACCTCAGTTTTTGAAATCAGATAAGCCATCACCATGATGCACAAGCAATTATTGGCCGTTGGATTTTCTCACATTAATTCTCCAACACTTGATCCAATGGTCAAAGTTCCGTGGATTCGCTCAGGAACTGCGTGCGCCAAAACGAGTCTGATGAAGATGTTTCTAGATTTCTCACGGACGCGCACTGGCGGTACATTGAATGCAAATCTTGCAGGATCGTATGTGGCTTCTATGAGCTGAAGTACTCCATGAAACCATGAGCATACATGTAGATGATATGAAGAACGACCCGCTGCACCTTTCACAAATCCATCTACATGACATTATAAACTTTAATTAAGAAGCAGCCACTTAACAATCATTGCCCAAACTCTAACGGGTTTGACAACAACCTGGTAATTCTCTATTATAAACACCCCAAAAAATAAATTAGAAAGTAACAAAGGAGTGTCAATGCCATCATGACTTACAAAAAGGGAATTAGCACTCCTTAATCTCTTTGTTTTAACACATACCTTCTGCTAGTAATAGAAAAAATGGTAGACCGGCATAGTGCCTTTGCTCAGGAATCCAGGGCCTAGGTGACAAGGTATCGACTTGTCAATGCCTACAGATTGTAGACTAGGGTTTTCGTAGGAAGTAGAGGGCAAGTAGATCTCGAGGGTTCAGCCGGAAAAGTACTCGACTGCTAGAAAACTAGGGTTATGTTGACAATGAAATTGATCCCTTCTTTCTCCTTCGACTCCCCCTTATATAGGAGGCGGAGCCGAAGGTTTCATGATGTACAAGTTACAAAGACCGGGAGACTCTTTGAGTTCGTCCCGTAATAGTTACAAGTCTATTCCTAATACAACTCTATCTTTCCAAACTATCTCTTAATTGGGCTTCCGGGCTTCATAAACTTCGGGTCGTGGGCCTTCAGTAAACCTCGGGTACTATCTTCGGCAGGCCCATTGGGGATGCCTATGTCAGTAGCCCCCGAGATTTTGCTTGAATTGAAGAATCAGGGAAAATCTCCATCATTACAATTATCACAGGATTTCTTCGAGTTAAAAAATCTTTCATAAAACAATCTTATATTGTACAGGGATATCGGTAATTGGGGATGGTTCATCTGACGTCAGGTACCAGTTAACTGCTCCTGTGGCAATCCCACAAAACCTACTTCAAGATCATGTCCCTGGACATGATCTCGGGATACTAGCGTAATTCGACATGTGCCGCTTAAGGTCTTACCAGATGCCAAATTCCAGTCATGTCTTATCGGGTACCTAACGCGTCCGTTAGGATTTTTCTTCGTATCTGTTGATACGGAAAAAGTAGCAGATCGCATTCAGAGGCGATGCCATGCCACGCAGGATGGATCCAGGGGTCTTACCTTCGCAAAGTATTGCGGCATTCAGAGTTTAAGTTGCTACTGAGGCGCTCCGAGAATATATTGTCGAGTGCCTTTTTCGGCTGTTGGAATAGCACATTTATTCGAGTCATACGATGACTTGTATTTTTATCTTGTTCTCCCGATGGGAGTGTATGAAGAGTTATTCCATAACTCAAAATATGCTCACCATGACTTTTTCAATTTCATCGGGTACGCGAATAGCGTTCCCGATGGGAGTAGCCCCCGAGGCTACAGCCAAGTGCTTGTACTTGGTTGTAGACTCACCTTTTTAGTATTGCTGTCGCTATATTGTCAATTTTTTCTATTGCTTTCATCTTTATCGGGTGCGCGACCAGCGCTCCCGATGGGAGTAGCCCCCGAGGCTACAGTCGAGTATTTATACTTGGCTGTAGGCTCAACTTGCCTTACTTTTAAACAACTCTATATTTTTATCATCCGCATTATCCTCTTATCGGAAGTATAAACAATACTTCTGATAAGAGTAGCCCCCGAGCATATGAGCAAATGCTTGTATTTGATCATAGGCTCTCGTCTTTTCTTTGTTGACATACTCGAAATTTCCTTGTCGATATCCTTGATAAAGCTACTCGAAGTTCTCTTTTGAATGACGTTGTTGCTAATGATGGCTGTAAGCCAATGTTTGTCTTTTTTGCACCAACTCCTTTATCAAAACTCCTTTTAAAAGTAGCCCCCGGGCATTTGAACAAAAACTTGTATTTGATCAAAAGCTCCCGAAGTTACCAATAATACTCTTCTATCGCCAATCCTCAAAACACCGCAATCGAAGTTTCCCTCATAATGACATCAGCGCTGACGATGGCCACGATCGCTATATCGGGAAGACGCGAATATTGTCCTGTCACTGACTTGTGGGCCCAAAACCCTGCGGTACTTGACACGTTACGCAAGTGGGGGACACACGTCCTCCACTTTCCCTGGCACGCGCGCTGTAGCGCCTGTCAAGTTACGTCGCAGTAAAATGTCATTTTTACCCTTGGAGACACGTGTAAGGCTTTAGATCCATTTTTCTATCATCCAACGGCTCGACGATTCGATGGCTCGCTATAAGTAACCGTCGTCTTCCTCAGAAATCCCCTTCGTTGCGCCGCGCTCCTATCCTCTCTCTGTCCAAAAGCTTCCATTGCAACCAAACAAGCTCCTGCGCCCGTGCTCGTCCTCAATCTCTCCAGCGCGAATGTTGATGCCACCGCGGGTGAGGCTCACAAGGCACACCACTCCAGAAGCGTGCATGGCGACCGAAGATCTGGAGATCTCTGAGTGGGAGAGATCTAAGATCTCCAACCAAGACACGAACCTGCTGAAGAAGCTCGGATTGATGAAGGAGGAAGCGCTGATCTTTCCCAGTGAAGAAAGCTTCCCGACGCCCCCATCCAATACCGGGTAACCTTTGTTGACCACCTCATCCGCAGTCTTTCTGCTCCTATCCACGAATTCCTTCGTGGATTACTCTTTGTTTACGGGGTGCAGCTGCACCAGCTGACCCCCAATTCTATCCTCCATATTTCCATCTTTATCACCCTCTGCGAGTGCTTTCTCGGGACCCATCCGAATTGGGCCCTGTGGAAACGCATTTTCTGCATTCGCCGCAACAGCTCCCACAACATCGCCTACAATATAGGTGGTGTTGTTATCTGTGTCCGTCCTGGCGTCGATTATTTCGACGTCAAATTCCCCGATTCCGTCCAAGGGTGGCGCAGGAGATGGCTATACATCCGCGAGGAGTATCTTGACTCGCAGGATTACAACCTCGCGCCCTTTGATGGTAGCGCAAATATCCTTCGACGCCAGTCATGGGACGCGGAAGCTACCGAAGAAGAGAAAATGGCGACAGATTCACTGATGAAGCGCATCCATGAGCTCCAGAATACCCGCGGTAAGGAACTGTCGGGTATCCAAATTACTGCGCATTTCCTTAGGATCAAGGTGCAGCCTTGATGGCGTGTAAGACACACGCCCGTTGGGAACCCCAAGAGGAAGGTGTGATGTGTACAGCGACAAGTTTTCCCTCAGTAAGAAACCAAGGTTATCGAACCAGTAGGAGTCAAGGAACACGTGAAGGTTGTTGGTGGCGGAGTGTAGTGCGGCGCAACAGCAGGGATTCCGGCGCCAATGTGGAACCTGCACAACACAATCAAAGTACTTTGCCCCAACGTAACAGTGAGGTTGTCAATCTCACCGACTTGCTGAAAACAAATGATTAGATGTATAGTGTGGAAGATGATGTTTGTTTGCGAAGAACAGTAAAGAACAAGTATTGCAGTAGATTGTATTTCAGATGTAAAGAATGGACCGGGGTCCACAGTTCACTAGTGGTGTCTCTCCCATAAGATAAATAGCATGTTGGGTGAACAAATTACAGCTTGGGCAATTGACAAATAAAGAAGGCATAACAATGCACATACATATATCACGATGAGTACTATGAGATTTATTCGGGGCATTATGACAAAGTACATAGACCGCTATCCAAAGCATGCATCTATGCCTAAAAAGTCCACCTTCAGGTTATCATCCGAACCCCTTCCAGTATTAAGTTGCAAACAACGGACAATTGCATTAAGTATGGTGCGTAATGTAATCAACACAAATATCCTTAGACAAAGCATTGATGTTTTATCCCTAGTGGCAACAAGCACATCCACAACCTTAGAACTTTACATCACTCGTCCTGCATTCAATGGAGGCATGAACCCACTATCGAGCATAAATACTCCCTCTTGGAGTCACAAGTATCAACTTGGCCGAGCCTCTACTAGCAACGGAGAGCATGCAAGAACATAAACAACATATATGATAGATTGATAATCAACTTGACATAGTATTCATATTCATCGGATCCCAACAAACACAACATGTAGCATTACAAATAGATGATCTTGATCATGATAGGCAGCTCACAAGATCTAACATGATAGCACAATGAGGACAAGACAACCATCTAGCTACTGCTATGGGCCCATAGTCCAGGGGTGAACTACTCACACATCAAGCCGGAGGCGATCTTGGTGATGAAGAGACCTCCGGGAGATGATTCCCCTCTCCGGCAGGGTGCCGGAGGCGATCTCCTGAATCCCCCGAGATGGGATTGGCGGCGGTGGCATCTCTGGAAGGTTTTCCGTATCGTGGCTCTCGGTACTGGGTTTTCGCGACGAAGGCTTTAAGTAGGCGGAAGGGCAGGGTCGGTGGAGGCACGAGGGCCCCACACCATAGGGCGGCGTGGGCCCACCCTTGGCCACGCGGCCCTGTGGTCTGGGCACCTCGTCGCCCCACTTCGTTTCCCTTTCGGTCTTCTGGAAGCTTCGTGGAAAAATAAGACCCTGGGCGTTGATTTCGTCCAATTCTGAGAATATTTCCTTTGTAGGATTTCTGAAACCAAAAACAGCAGTAAAACAACGAATCGGCTCTTCGGCATCTCGTCAATAGGTTAGTGCCGTAAAATGCATAATAATGACATAAAGTGTGTATAAAACATGTGAGTATCATCATAAAAGTAGCATGGAACATAAGAAATTATAGATACGTTTGAGACGTATCAAGCACCCCCAAGCTTAGTTCCTACTCGCCCTCGAGTAGGTAAACGATAACAAAGATAATTTCTGAAGTGACATGCTATCATAATTTTGATCAATACTATTGTAAAGCATATGAGATGAATGCAGCGATTCGAAGCAATGGTAAAGACAATGAGTAAACAACTGAATCATATAGCAAAGACTATTAATGAATAATACTTTCAAGACAAGCATCAATAAGACTTGCATAAGAGTTACTCATAAAGCAATAGATTCTTAGTAGAAAGCTTTGAAACAAGACAAAGGAAGATATAAGTTTCAGCAGTTGCTTTCAACTTCAACATGTATATCTCATGGATAATTGTCAACACAAAGTAATATAGCAAGTGCAATAGGTATACATGTAAGAATCAATGCACACAATTCACACAAGTGTTTGCTTCTAAGATAGAAAGAATAGGTGAACTGACTCAACAATAAAGTAGAAGAAAGGCCCTTCGCAGAGGGAAGCATGGATTACTACTTTTGTGCTAGAGCTTTTCATTTTGAAAACATAGAAACAATTTTGTCAACGGTAGTAATAAATCATATGTGTTATGTATAAGATATCCTATAAGTTGCAAGCCTCATGCATAGATTACCAATAGTGCTCGCACCTTGTCCTAATTAGCTTGGATTAACATGGATTATCATTGCATAACATATGTTTCAACCAAGTGTCACAAAGGGGTACCTCTATGCCGCCTGTACAAAGGTCTAAGGAGAAAGATCGTATTTGATTTCTCGTTTTTGATTATTCTAAACTTAGACATCCATACCGGGACAACATAGACAACAGATAATGGACTCCTCTTTAATGCATAAGCATTCAACAACAGATAAAATTCTCATAAGAGATTGAGGATTAATTGTCCAAACTGAAACTTCCACTATGGATCATGGCTTTAGTTAGCGGCCCAATGTTCTTCTCTAACAATATGCATACTCAAACCATTTGATCATGAAAATCGCCTTTACTTCAGACAAGACGAACATGCATAGCAACTCACATGATATTCAACAAAGGTGTAATAGTTGATGGCGTCCCAGAAACATGGTTACCACTCAACAAGCAACTTATTAAGAAATAAGATACATAAGTACATATTCTTCACCACAATAGTTTTTAAGGCTATTTTCCCATGAGCTATATATTGCAAAGACAAAGGATAGAATTTTTTAAAGGTAGCACTCAAGTAATGTACTTTGGAATGACAGAGAAATACCATGTAGTAGGTAGGTATGGTGGACACAAATGGCATAGTTTTTGGCTCAAGGATTTGGATGCACGAGAAGAATTCCCTCTCAATACAAGGCTAGGCTAGCAAGGTTATTTGAAGCAAACTCAAGTATAAAACGGTACAGCAAAGCTTACATATGAACATATTGCAAGCATTATAAGACTTTACATCGTCTCCTTGTTGTTCAAACACCTTAACCAGAAAATATCTAGACTCTAGAGACCAATCATGCAAACCAAATTTTAACAAGCTCTATGTAGTTCTTCATTAATGGGTGCAAAGTACATGATGCAAGAGCTTAAACATCATCTATATGAGCACAACAATTCCCAAGTATCAAATTATTCAAGACATTATACCAATTACCACATGAAGCATTTTCTGTTTCCAACCATATAACAATGAACGAAGCAGCTTCAACCTTCGCCATGAACATTAAGAATAAAGCTAAGAACATATGTGTTCATACGAAACAGCGGAGCGTGTCTCTCTCCCAAACAAGGAATGCTAGGATCCAATTTTATTCAAACAAAAACAAAAATAAAAACAAACAGACGCTCCAAGTAAGGCACATAAGATGTGACGGAATAAAAATATAGTTTCACTAGAGGTGACCTGATAAGTTGTCGATAAAGAAGGGATCCCCAAGCTTAGATGCTTGAGTCTTCTTAAAATATGCAGGGATGAACCACGGGGGCATCCCCAAGTTTAGACTTTTCACTCTTCTTGATCATATTGTATCATCCTCCTCTCTTGACCCTTGAAAACTTCCTCCACACCAAACTCAAAAAAAAACTCATTAGAGGGTTAGTGCATAATTGAAAATTCATATATTCAGAGGTGACATAATCATTCTTAACACTTCTGGACATTGCAAAAAGCTACTGAAAGTTGATGGAACAAAGAAATCCATCAAACATAGCAAAACAGGCAATGCGAAATAAAAGACAGAATCTGTCAAAACAGAACAGTCCGTAAAGACGAATTTTTCAGGGGCACTTAACTTGCTCAGATGAAAATGCTCAAATTGAATGAAAGTTGCGTACATATCTGAGGATCCTGCACGTAAATTGGCAGATTTTTCTAAATTTCCTACAGAAGGGGCTGCTCAATTTCGTGACAGTAAGAAATCTGTTTCTGCGCAGTAATCCAAATCTAGTATTGACTTTACTATCAAAGACTTTACTTGGCACAACAATGCGATAAAATAAAGATAAGGAGAGGTTGCTCCTGTAGTAGCAACTTCCAATACTTAATTATAAAACAAAAGTGCAGAAGTAAAATGATGGGTTGTCTCCCATAAGCGCTTTTCTTTAACGCCTTTCAGCTAGGCGGAGAAAGTGTGAATCAAGTATTATCAAGAGACGAAGCATTAACATCATAATTTGTTCTAATAATAGAATCATAAGGTAACTTCATTATCTTTCTAGGGAAGTGTTCCATACCTTTCTTGAGAGTAAATTGATATTTAATATTACCTTCCTTCATATCAATGGTAGCACCAACAGTTCGAAGAAAAGGTCTTCCCAATATAACGGGACAAGATGCATTGCATTCAATATCCAAGATAACAAAATCAACGGAGACAAGGTTATTGTTAACCATAATGCGAACATTATCAATCCTCCCCAAAGGTTTCTTTATAGAATGATCAGCACGATTAACATCCAAATAACAATTTTTCAATGGTGGCAAGTCAAGCATATCATAGATTTTCTTAGGCATAACATAAATACTTGCACCAAGATCACATAAAGCATTACAATCAAAATCATTGACCCTCATCTTAATGATGGGCTCCCAACCATCTTCTAACTTCCTAGGAATAGAAGTTTCAAATTTTAGTTTCTCTTCTCTAGCTTTTATGAGAGCATTTGTAATATGTTTTATAAAGGCCAAATTTATAGCACTAGCATTGAGACTTTTAGCAATTTTTTGTAAGAACTTTATAACTTCAGAGATGTGACAATCATAAAAATCTAAACCATTATGATCTACAACAATGGAATCATTGTCCCCAATATTTTAAAAAAATTCAGCAGTTTTATCACAAACAATTTCAGCAGATTTAGCAGTTTCAGGCCATTTTGCACGCTTTGCACTAGGAGTAGAAACATTGCCAACACCAATTATTTTACCATTGATAGTAGGAGGTGTAGCAACATGTGAAGCATTAACATTACTAGTGATGGTAATAGTCCAAACTTTAGCTACATTATTCTCTTTAGCTAGTTTTTCGTTTTCTTCTCTTTCCCACCTAGCATGCAACTCAGCCATCAATCTAATATTCTCATTAATTCGAACTTGGATGGAGTTTGCTGTAGCAAATGACTTAATATCTTTATCTTCATTAGGCATAACTTTCAATTTTAAAAGATCAACATCAGAGGCAAGACTATCAACCTTAGAAGCAAGAATATCAATTTTACCAAGCTTTTCTTCAACAGATTTGTTAAAAGCAGTTTGTGTACTAATAAATTCTTTAAGCATGGCTTCAAGTCCAGGGGGTACATTCCTATTATTGTTGTAAGAATTACCATAAGAATTACCATAACTATTACCATTAGCAGAAGGATATGGCCTATAGTTGTTACCAGAATTATTCCTATAAGCATTGTTGTTGAAATTATTACTTTTAATGAAGTTCACATCAACATGTTCTTCTTGGGAAACCAATGAAGCTAAAGGAACATTATTAGGATCAACATTAGATCTACCATTCACAAGCATAGACATAATAGCATCAATCTTATCACTCAAGGAGGAGGTTTCTTCAAGAGAATTTACCTTCTTACCTTGTGGAGCTCTTTCAGTGTGCTATTCAGAGTAATTTATCATCATATCATCAAGAAGCTTTGTTGCCGCCCCCAAAGTAATGGACATAAAGGTACCTCCAGCAGCTGAATCCAATAGGTTCCGCGAAGAAAAATTCAATCCTGCATAGAAGGTTGGATGATCATCCAAGTAGTTAGTCCATGGATAGGGCAATTCTTTACCAAAGATTTCATTCTCTCCCATGCTTGAGCAACATGTTCATTATCTAATTGCTTAAAATTCATTATGCTACTTCTCAAAGATATAATTTTAGCGGGAGGATAATATCTACCAATAAAAGCATCCTTACATTTAGTCCATGAATCAATACTATTCTTAGGCAGAGATAGCAACCAATCTTTAGCTCTTCCTCTTAAGGAGAAAGGAAACAATTTTAATTTTATAATGTCACCATCTACATCCTTATACTTTTGCATTTCACAAAGTTCAACAAAATTAATAAGATGGGCAGCAACATCATCAGAACTAACACCAGAAAATTGCTCTCCCATAACAAGATTTAGTAAAGCAGGTTTAATTTCAAAGAATTCTGCAGTAGTAGCAGGTGGAGCAATAGGTGTGCATAAGAAATCATTATTATTTGTGCTAGTGAAGTCACACAACTTAGTATTTTCAGGAGTATTCATTTTAGCAGTAGTAAATAAAGCAAACTAAATAAAGTAAATGCAAGTAACTAATTTTTTGTGTTTTCAATATAGAGAACAAGACAGTAAATAAAGTAAATCTAGCAACTAATTTTTTTTGTATTTTTGATATAGAGAGCAAACAAAGCAGTAAATAAAATAAAGTAAAGCAAGACAAAAACAAAGTAAAGAAATTGGATGTGGGAGACTCCCCTTGCAGCGTGTCTTGATCTCCCCGGCAACGGCGCCTGAAACCTGTCTTGATGGCGTGTAAGACACACGTCCGTTGGGACCCCCAAGAGGAAGGTGTGATGTGTACAGCGACAAGTTTTCCCTCGCAAGAAACCAAGGTTATCGAACCGAGTAGGAGTCAAGGAACACGTGAAGGTTGTTGGTGGCGGAGTGTAGTGCGGCGCAAGACCGGAGATTCCGGCGCCAACGTGGAACTCCGCACAACACAATCAAAGTACTTTGCCCCAACGTAACGGTGAGGTTGTCAATCTCACCGGCTTGCCGAAAACAAAGGATTAGATGTATAGTGTGGAAGATGATGTTTGTTTGCGAAGAACGATGAAAGAACAAGTATTGCGATGAGATTGTATTTCAGATGTAAAGAATGGACCGGGGTCCACAGTTCACTAGTGGTGTCTCTCCCATAAGATAAATGGCATGTTGGGTGAACAAATTACAGCTTGGGCAATTGACAAATAAAGAAGGCATAACAATGCACATACATATATCACGATGAGTACTATGAGATTTAATCGAGGCATTACGACAAAGTACATAGACCGCTATCCAACGATGCATCTACGCCTAAAAGTCCACCTTCAGAGTTATCATTCGAACCCCTTCCAGTATTAAGTTGCAAACAACGAGACAATTGCATTAAGTATGGTGCGTAATGTAATCAACACAAATATCCTTAGACAAAGCATTGATGTTTTATCCCTAGTGGCAACAACACATCCACAACCTTAGAACTTTCTCGTCACTCGTCCCGCATTCAATGGAGGCATGAACCCACTATCGAGCATAAATACTCCCTCTTGGAGTCACAAGTATCAACTTGGCCGGAGCCTCTACTAGCAACGAAGAGCATGCAAGAACATAAACAACATATATGATAGATTGATAATCAACTTGACATAGTATTCCATATTCATCGGATCCCAACAAACACAACATGTAGCATTACAAATAGATGATATTGATCATGATAGGCAGCTCACAAGATCTAACATGATAGCACAATGAGGAGAAGACAACCATCTAGCTACTGCTATGGACCCATAGTCCAGGGGTGAACTACTCACACATCAATCCGGAGGCGATCATGGTGATGAAGAGACCTCCGGGAGATGATTCCCCTCTCCGGCAGGGTGCCGGAGGCGGTCTCTTGAATCCCCCGAGATGGGATTGGCGGCGGCGTCTCTGGAAGGTTTTCCGTATCATGGCTCTCCGTACTGGGGTTTTCGCGACGAAAGCTTTAAGTAGGCGAAAGGGCAGGGTCGGTGGAGGCACGAGGGCCCCACACCATAGGGTGGCGCGGCCCCACCCTTGGCCGCGCGGCCCTGTGGTCTGGGCGCCTCGTCACCCACTTCGTAACCCTTTCGGTCTTCTGGAAGCTTCGTGGAAAAATAAGACCCTGGGCGTTGATTTCGTCCAATTCCGAGAATATTTCCTTTGTAGGATTTCTGAAACCAAAAACAGCAGAAAACAACAAGCGGCTCTTCGGCATCTCGTCAATAGGTTAGTGCCGGAAAATGCATAATAATGACATAAAGTGTGTATAAAACATGTGAGTATCATCATAAAAGTAGCATGGAACATAAGAAATTATAGATACGTTTGAGACGTATCAAGTCTCTACAGGCTCGCAAAAACCCTCTGTGGCTGTATGCTGGCGAGAAAGATGTCGGCCGCATATCCAAAGATCTCTCTGTGAAGGATTTGGAAAAGCTTGTCTGACGTGTTTCATCACTAAGCAAAAAAGATTCAGTTCCAACCTCTTGCCGAGTGGAGCCGTACAACAGCACCAATCCCCTTCGCAAGGTAAATGATTTGTCCTCTCGCAATTATGTTTTTTCGACTACTATCTTGCATAAATTGTCTTCCCGAGTTTTTATTGCTTCGACTACTGTCTCGCTTAACTTTCTTTTGATGATTTCCTTCTTCAGAAACATCAAGTTTTATCCTCCCTGCCTCCCCTTCCTGAAGGTGGGGAGGTGGACGAGCGAGCCGTCGTTACCGACGACGCACAGGGTACTTCTCGCCCTGAGAGTGAAATCGCGGGTTCTCACAAATCGCGGCTTCCTCTGAAAGAGAGACTGAATCTGAGGCTTCCAAGTCAGTGCATTCTCTCCCTTCCGCTGCTTCCCCCAGTAACAAGAGGAAAAGGGGTGATGTCGAAGACTCCGGAACCTCCAAACCTGGCGGATCACATGCCGAGGAAACTGCTCCCGAGGAGGAGGATGCCTTCAATCTTTACAAGGATGCCCTCGTTAGCTCGTAAGCTACCCTACTGTTTTTTTCCTTTTATATATTGTTTGTGAATGCTCTTATACTATCTTTTGTGCACAGTGGCGAAGAAGAAGAAGAACCCGTTGCCAATGTGACTGCTCCAACGAGCACGTCGCAAACTTTAGTTCTTTCGGAGACTCGCCGTGCAACGGAGGAAACATCGCCTCCTCACCAAGAGTTGGAAAAGTCGACTCCTGACGCCAGCCCCCGAGCCCCCTCGCCGAAAAGAGTGAGGATTGAACTTGGCGAGGAACAAGGCTTATTGGCCGGGAGTTCGTCAACTCCTTCCTTGGATGATGTAAGTACCCTTATAGCTATTTTGTCTTCTGTCGAATTTTTCCCTCTTAACCTTTCTCGCAACTTTCTTTTGATCAGCCTCTAATGAAGGAATTCATCCGTCTTGGTACTCAATTCATTGGGTACCGCGACACTGTTGATAGTTTGAAAGGTACACCTTTCTATTGTCTATTTTTCATTCAGTGGACTATCTTGCTGTCTATCTTACCACTTCTGCCATGTTTCCTTCCGCTAGAGGCCCTCGCCAAAGCTAACAAGCGTGCCGATGACCTCGCCATCAAGCTTGAGCAAAGTGAAAAAGCTCGCGAGAAGGCCGAACAAGACGCTGCCTCTGTTGGAGATCTTCGAAAAAGACTCCACCAGGCTGAAACTACCTTGAGCGAGAAGATAACTCAGTAGATTGCTCGTGAGGAGGATGTCATTGGCCTCCTGGAGTCGCAAAATCGGCGCTTTGTCAGTAAGTTCATTAATCCCTTTGCTAGGGTCCCTTCCAAGATTAGCTCTCCTTATATTTGTTGATAACCCGAAATTTGTTTCAGCAGGAAAAATGGGCCAAGATTTTGAACTTGAGAGGCCTGAAGGGGATCGTCTTCTCGACACCCTTTCTCTCCTTGAAATTCATGGGGATCTGGCGCGCCGTAGTATTCTGATGCGCGGACCGTATTTACGCGCCTTTTACCCTACTTCTTCCTGAAGAAAAGCCAGCCAGACACCTTTTCTGAGCTTGCTAAATGATTTACTCCTGGAGAGGATCTTGGGTTGGCTTTCCGACAGGAAAACCTGAAGATTTGCGTCGAAGGCACCATAGCTTTGGTTGCCGAGGGCCAGCAGAACGTCGACTGGGCGAAAGCTGGTGACACGAAGAGGATCAACAAGGAGAGGTGGCAATCTTTGATTAAGGCTACCAAGCCGCACTCGAAGAAGATCCTCTCCTTCCTTGGATACAAGCCATCTTCTCCCTCTAGTTCTGCCAAACTGGAGGTCAAGTAGACCAACTTACACCTCCGTTTGCTATCTTTCTTTTGGTAGATGTCGATATCTTTATGATATATGACTATTTTCGTCGACTCACTAGGAGTTGACCTTTTGTAATGGGGCATCACTCTTGTAAATATCCCAACTTATCAATGAGAAGGAATGATCCATTGCTTGTTTATTGATGTCGACCTCGCCTGCTGATATTTGTAATGGGGCATCACTCTTTCTTCCAGTTGATATTTGATAACTACTCTAAGATTGCTGGAACCTCGCCTGCTTCAGCTGCTACCTCTCGCTCGAACCGAATCCTTGACGACGTTTCCTTGGACTATTCTTCATGTGCTAACTTGGATCAATCAGAATTGACTGAACTTCGACAACAGCTCCAAACCTTGAAGAAACAGTCCCTTATTGAAGAAACAACCCCTCATTGTTGAAGAAACTTAGTTGCTATGCCATTTATTCCTTTTGTAGTCCTGAACAATCATCGTAATACTACAGTGTTTGCATGCGCTCTCGTGTCAGACGAGACGGAACATACATATGCTTGGCTGCTTCGGACATTCTTGACTGCAATGTGTCAGAAGAAGCCCAAAGGTGTTATCACTGATAGGGACACCGCGATGATATTAGCTATTCATACTACTTTACTGTGTCATAAGTATTTTGTTAAAATATTAATCATTACTTGCTTAATCTTAACTACTCGTTTTACTTCAGAGAACCGAAATTGGTTATGACATAGCAAAAGCAGATCATGGTTTTCCTGATCCTTCGAACTGGCCTATAAAACAATACAAAATGCCAAGACAAAAGGATGGGTGAGTACATGGCGCAACTTATTCTCATCTATATTAATTACAATGCAATGTTACTTACTATCTTTTGCTTGTATTGTATTATGACAGAAACTCATGTGGACTTTGGGTCCTAAAATGTATGGAAGAATGGGATGGAGATGAATTTAGAACCACTATTACATAGGTAGGTAAAACAAAATTCTTCTTACATGATGAACTAGCAGCACATGTCATAACATGTTCTCTTAATTTATTTTTGCGGACACTCATTGACTCTACCAGAGAAGTTATGGTCAGTGAAATAATTTTTTCACCAAGTAACGAGCTGGATAGGGTCAAAGATAAACTACTCAACCCAAATGGCGAGGAAGATGATGCTTAGGTCCAAGGTCTAGTGGATATGGTCGGGTTTTCGTCCCGTAGAAGGTTTCCCGGCGGTGTTCAAGACTTAGTTCATTTTATTTTCTATTTTCAGTTAGTTGTGTAATGACTTGGAAACTATACTTTACAACAGCTATTTGCGTCATATGGAATACCATACTTTGTGGAATAAGTATGCAATCATCAAGTGCCGGATAGTCTCACTATTGTCCGTGGACATCACTATAATCTTTATTGCGCAGAATTTGTTGTCAAACTTTTGCAAACAATCCGTTAACACCTTTGCGGATGATAATAACTTGGCTTTATCTCGAAATACTTCAGGTGCAGGAATTTACCCAAAACCAATTGTGTATTGACTTTCTGAGATAACACTAACCTCATAAAGTGAGTTCAGAAAAAGTGTTTCGACATTTGGAGCAATGGATAAAAGTTTGGTACTTGTCATCTGCATTTTTCTTCACTTGCAATGAACCTTCAAGAGAGATAGGCGAAGGAATTGGACGTTGCATACCAGGAAAACCCAAGCTTGAAAGAGAACTTACATTTGTCCTGTGAGAAATGGTGGCGTTAATTCATTGCCGGACAGAACGGCGAAAGATGCCGGTCAGGCCGACAGAAGCTGCTGCATGTAAGTGTTCTCCCCGGACATGCTTGTGGCTGTCGCCGGACCGACCGGAATGCAGTGCCAAATGCCTTCGAATACTCGTTAATTATTTGCCGGCCTGGCTGGTTCTCGACGCCGGTCAGGCTGACAAAAGATGCGTTCAGAAACTCCTAGGCCTGACAGGCTGGCTCGGCTGGCCAGACAGGCCGATGGAATTGGCAAATGCCTATGGAAATTTTATGTTCCTCCGGAACAACATTACCGGTCAGCCTGGCGTATATGCCGGATAGTCTGGCTTGTCGATCACGTAAACCGCGCCCCGGACAGTCCGTTCCTGATGAGGACATCCCTACCACACTACCACCTCCGTCATTACCAAATGAAGATGAACCTGCTGTGAAGCTCAAGTCCAATGAAGTTAGGATTGGACCTATTACAAGAGCTCGTGCGAAGCTACTTAAACAATAGGTGAACTTGTTCCTAAGCGATACTTTGATTGATCAGAACTTTATACTACCTAAGTTCTATTACTTGTGTATCATCAGGTATGAAGAGGAGACAAGCATCGCACGAGGAGGAGAGGAGCAGCTGGACGTGAAGATGGACGTGGAGCTGGACAAGGAGCTAGACATGAAGATATCTCATGGACGCGCCAAGGAGGAGCGGGAGGCATGCGCGAGAGGAGAAGAAGAAGTCCAGGCCGGCCCATCATCCGGTCAGACCGGCCGCCACGCCGGGGCGCCCGGTCCCTGGCTCGGTCCGACCGGGCGGCAGGCCGGATCCACCCCGGCGCCAACCGGGCGCCACGCTGACTGCAACCGGACGGGTTACTGCGCGAAAATTCCAGAGCCCGGTTGCCACCCGGTCCCTGGCCCGGTTTGAACCGGCCAGCCCGGTCCCAGGCCCGGTCGACCGGCCCCCAGACCGGTCGTGTCCGAGTCTGTCTCGACCAGATCTATTTTGGGTCGGTTATTTTCGTACTTTTTCGACCTGAGGTCATCCCGGACGCCTATATAAGTGCCCAGGATGCCCCCCTAGCTGCTTTAGACCATGTTTAAGATAAACCCTAGTTCTTAGTTGTTTGCTCTGCAAAACTATTGAATTCCCTACGCCATAATGCTTGATATTGTGTAGATCCTGATAAAGTCTTGTGTGATCTGCTGTTCCATTGGGAATTAGACGGTTTCAACTTACTGCTTCGTGGTCGGCGGCTATGTGCGCAAGTGTGTGGAGTTGCGAATATTTTGCAGGGTTGAGAGCTGTTGCATTGGCGACAGGGACCAATCGAGAGATCTCGTTGCGTCATACAAGTTATCATCCACTTCATCCAAGTTACCTCCGCAGCAAACACCCCGTGATCATCATCACCACCGTTGCTTGCTGAGAAGATTGGGCCACCCCTTATCATCTTGGTATCAGATTCTCGGGTTCCCTCGGTAAGCCATCCACAATCCACCCATAGTTGAGTTGTGAGTGTTTCCTATCCAGAAAAAGCCAAAAAAATAGGGTTAGGGTTTGCCATAGCCTTAGATTGCACTAATTTTGAGATTTAGTTGCTTTTCGTAGTTGTTTTTGCGTATCTTTTTCTTGCATCTAGTATTGTTAGGGTTTGAGTCTCTATTATTATCTAGTTTCAGTTTTGTTACTCCAAGTCTACATAGCGTACAGTGTGCTTGTTTCCAACCATAGACACAACCTATCGATATAAAGTGACTAGGAACTTCCCCATAAGAGACTAGTTTTACCGCTCGACAGGCTGCTCATTAGGTTTTTGGTGCTTTGCATATCTTGTTGGCCGTGTTATCAAGGAGTTGTGTCATAAAAAAACAGAAAATTGAAAAGAAGCAAAAAGAGCTACATAGCTGCGTGATACGTCTCCGACGTATCGATAATTTCTTATGTTCCATGCCACATTATTGATGATATCTACATGTTTTATGCATACTTTATGTCATTATTATGCGTTTTCCGGAACTAACCTATTGACGAGATGCCGAAGGGCCGGTTCTTGTTTTCTGCTGTTTTTGGTTCCGAAATCCTAGTAAGGAAATATTCTCGGAATCGGACGAAATCAAGGCCCAGCATCCTATTTTTCCACGAAGCTTCCAGAACACCCGAGAGTCGCCAGAGGGGGGCCACAGGCCCACCACATATGACCCTGGCGCGGCCAAGGGGGGGCCCGCGCCCCCCTGTTGTGTCGCCGCCTCGTCGCCTCTCCGACTCCGCCTCTTCGCCTATAAAAAGGTCCCTGACCTAAAACACGATACGAAAAAGCCACGGTACGAGAAACCTTCCAGAGCCGCCGCCATCGCGAAGCCAAGATCTGGGGGACAGGAGTCTCCTGTTCCGGCACGCCGCCGGGACGGGGAAGTGCCCCGGAAGGCTCCTCCATCGACACCACCGCCATCTTCATCAACGCTGCTCGTCTCCCATGAGGAGGGAGTAGTTCTCCATCGAGGCTCGGGGCTGTACTCGGTAGCTATGTGGTTAATCTCTCTCCTATGTACTTCAATACAATAATCTCATGAGCTGCCTTACATGATTGAGATTCATATGATGATGCTTGTAATCTAGATGTCATTATGCTAGTCAAGTGGGTTTTACTTATGTGATCTCCGGAGACTCCTTGTCCCACGTGTGTAAAGGTGACGAGTGTGTGCACCGTGTGGGTCTCTTAGGCTATATTTCACGAATACTTGATTCACTCGTTATGAATGGCATAGTGAAGTGCTTATTTATATCTCTTTATGATTGCAATGTGTTTTGTATCACAATTTATCTATGTGCTACTCTAGTGATGTTATTAAAGTAGTTTTATTCCTCCCGCACGGTGTAATGGTGACAGTGTGTGCATCCGTGTTAGTACTTGGCGTAGGCTATGATTATGATCTCTTGTAGATTATGAAGTTAACTATTGCTATGATGGTATTGATGTGATCTATTCCTCCTTACATAGTGTGAAGGTGACGAGTGTGCATGCTATGTTAGTACTTGGTTTAGTTGTGTTGATCTGTCATGCACTCTAAGGTTATTTAAATATGAACATTGAATATTGTGGAGCTTGTTAACTCCGGCATTGAGGGTTCGTGTAATCCTACGCAATTAGTGGTGTTCATCATCCAACAAGAGAGTGTAGAGTATGCATTTATCTATTCTCGTTATGTGATCAAAGTTGAGAGTGTCCACTAGTGAAAGTCTAATCCCTAGGCCTTGTTCCTAAATATCGCTATCGCTGCTTGTTTACTCGTTTCATCGCGTTACTACTTGCCGCATTATTACTACGCTTGTTCATCGTCCCGGGCAAAGCACTTTTCCGGTGCCGTTGCCATCTGCTCATACTTATTTATACCACCTGTATTTCACTATCTCTTCGCCGAACTAGTGCACCTATTAGGTGTGTTGGGGACACAAGAGACTTCTTGCTTTGTGGTTGTAGGGTTGCTTGAGAGGGATAGCTTTGACCTCTTCCTCCCTGAGATCGATAAACCTTGGGTGATCCACTTAAGGGAAAACTTGCTGCTGTTCTACAAACCTCTGCTCTTGGAGGCCCAACACTGTCTACAAGAATAGAAGCTCCCGTAGACATCAAGCTATTTTCTGGCGCCATTGCCGGGGAGGAAAGGTAAAGGTACTCACACTCCGGATCTCGCTACTAAGCTATTTTCGCCATTGTAAGTACTCGAAGCTATTTGCTTTAGATCCTGCAATTGCATCTTTTTGTTTCTTGTTTACACTAGTTTGGCATAATGGACAACAATGAGCTTCTTATTCTATTTCCTGATTTAAGACATGGATGGTTTGATGCGAAAATTAAAAAACCCATGGAACATATTAGCATGAATACTTTGAATACCATTGTTGCTAATGATATGGAAAATTCTAAGCTTGGGGAAGCTGGTTTTGATGAGCATGATCTTTTTAGTCCCCCAAGCATTGAGGAGAAAATTTACTTTGATGATACTTTGCCTCCTATTTATGATGATTATAATGATAGTAGTCTTTTGTTACCGCCTGTTATGGAGGATAAATTTGATTATGATTACAATATGCCTCCTATATTTGATGATGAGAATAATAATGATAGCTACTTTGTTGAATTTGCTCCCACTATAATTAATAAGAATGACTATGCTTATGTTGGGAGTAGTAATAATTTTATGCATGAGACTCATGATAAGAATGCTTTATGTGATAGTTATATTGTTGAGTTTGCTCATGTTGCTACTGAAAGTTATTATGAGAGAGGAAAATATGGTTGTAGAAATTTTCATGTTACTAAAACACCTCTCTATGTGCTGAAATTTTTGAAGCTACACTTGTTTTATCTTCCTATGCTTGTCACTTTGCTCTTCATGAACTTGTTTATTTACAAGATTCCTATGCATAGGAAGCATGTTAGACTTAAATGTGTTTTGAATTTGCCTCTTGATGCTCTCTTTTGCTTCAAATACTATCTCTTTCGAGTGCATCATAAAACTGCTGAGCCCATCTTAATGGCTATAAAGAAAGAACTTCTTGGGAGATAACCCATGTGTTTATTTTGCTACAGTACCTCTATTTTGTATTTGTGTCTTGGAAGTTGTTTACTACTGTAGCAACCTCTCCTTATCTTAGTTTTGTGTTTTGTTGTGCCAAGTAAAGTCTTTGATAGAAAGGTTGATACTAGATTTGGATTACTCGCGCTGAAACAGCATTTCTTTGCTGTCACGAATTTCGACCTGACTCTCTGTAGGTAGCTCAGAAAAATATGCCAATTTACGTGAGTGATCCTTAGATATGTACGCAACTTTCATTCAATTTGGGCATTTTCATTTGAGCAAGTCTGGTGCCTCAATAAAATCCATCTTTACGGACTGTTCTGTTTTGACAGATTCTGCCTTTTATTTCGCATTGCCTCTTTTGCTATGATGGATGAATTTCTTTGTTCCATTAATATCCAGTAGCTTTATGCAATGTCTAGAAGTGTTAAGAATGATTGTGTCACCTCTGAACATGTGAATTTTTGATTATGCACTAACACTCTAATGAGTTTGTTTCGAGTTTGGTGTGGAGGAAGTTTTCAAGGGTCAAGAGAGGAGGATGATATACTATGATCAAGAAGAGTGAAGAGTCTAAGCTTGGGGATGCCCCCGTGGTTCATCCTCGCATATTTCAAGAAGACTCAAGCATCTAAGCTTGGGGATGCCCAAGGCATCCCCTTCTTCATCGACAACTTATCAGGTTCCTCCCTTGAAACTATATTTTTATTCGGTCACATCTTATGTACTTTACTTGGAGCGTCTGTTTGTTTTTGTTTTGTTTGAATAAAATGGATCCTAGCATTCATTGTGTGGGAGAGAGACACGCTCCGCTGGTTCATATGAACACATGTGTTCTTAGCTTTTAATGTTCATGGCGAAGGTTGAAACTGCTTCGTTAGTTGTTGTATGGTTGGAAACGGAAAATGCTACATGTAGTAATTGGTAGAATGTCTTGAATAATTTGATACTTGGCAATTGTTGTGCTCATGTTTAAGCTCTTGCATCATATACTTTGCACCCATTAATGAAGAAACACCTAGAGCTTGCTAATTTGGTTTGCATATTTGGTCTCTCTGAAGTCTAGATAATTTCTAGTATTGAGTTTTGAACAACAAGGAAGACGGTGTAGAGTCTTATAATGTTTACAATATGTCTTTTATGTGAGTTTTGCTGCACCGGTTCATCCTTGTGTTTGTTTCAAATAACCTTGCTAGCCTAAACCTTGTATCGAGAGGAATACTTCTCATGCATCCAAAATCCTTGAGCCAACCACTATGCCATTTGTGTCCACCATACCTACCTACTACATGGTATTTCTCCGCCATTCCAAAGTAAATTGCTTGAGTGCTACCTTTAAATAATTCAAAATTTATCACCTCTGATTTGTGTCAATGTTTTATAGCTCATGAGGAAGTATGTGGTGTTTTATCTTTCGATCTTGTCATTTACTTCGACAGACTTTCACCAATGGACTAGTGGCATATCCGCTTATCCAATAATTTTGCAAAAAGAGTCGGCAATGGGGTGCTCACTCCGATTAATTAACTTGCATTAATAATTCTCTTCACATGTTTTGCTCGATTCATCAGTAAGCAACTTAATTTTGCAAATAGACACTCCTTCATGGTATGTGATTGTTGGAAGGCACCCGAGGATTCGGTTAGCCATGGCTTGTGTAAGCAAAAGGTTGGGAGGAGTGTCATCCATAAATAATGAAACTAAAATACATGTGTAAACAAAAGAGAAGAGGGATGATCTACCTTGCTGGTAGAGATAACGTCCTTCATGGGAGCCGCTCTTGAAAGTTTGGTTGATAAGGTAGTTAGAGTGCCCACTACCATTCGTTGACAACAACAAACACCTCTCAAAATTTTACTTTTATGCTCTCTATATGTTTTCAAAACCAAAGCTCTAGCACAAATATAGCAATCGATGCTTTCCTCTTTGAAGGACCATTCTTTTACTTTTATGTTGAGTCAGTTCACCTATTTCTCTCCACCTCAAGAAGCAAACACTTGTGTGAACTGTGCATTGATTCCTACATACTTGCATATTGCACTTGTTATATTACTCTATGTTGACAATTATCCATGAGATATACATGTTACAAGTTGAAAGCAACCGCTGAAACTTAATCTTCCTTTGTGTTGCTTCAATACCTTTACTTTGATTTATTGCTTTATGAGTTAACTCTTATGCAAGACTTATTGATGCTTGTCTTTAAGTGCTATTCATGAAAAGTCTTTGCTTTATGATTCAGTTGTTTACTCATGTCATTCACCATTGTTTTGATCGCTGCATTCATTACATATGTTTACAATAGTATGATCAAGGTTATGATGGCATGTCACTCCGAAATTATCTTTGTTATCGTTTACCCGCTCGGGACGAGCAGGAACTAAGCTTGGGGATGCTGATACGTCTCCGACGTATCGATAATTTCTTATGTTCCATGCCACATTATTGATGATATCTACATGTTTTATGCATACTTTATGTCATTATTATGCGTTTTCCGGAACTAACCTATTGACGAGATGCCGAAGGGCCGCTTCTCGTTTTCTGCTGTTTTTGGTTCCGAAATCCTAGTAAGGAAATATTCTCGAATCGGACGAAATCAAGGCCCAGCATCCTATTTTTCCACGAAGCTTCCGGAACACCCGAGAGTCGCCGGAGGGGGCCACAGGCCCACCACACATGACCCTGGCGCGGCTAAGGGGGGGCCCGCGCCCCCCTGTTGTGTCGCCGCCTCATCGCCTCTCCGACTCCGCCTCTTCGCCTATAAAAAGGTCCCTGACCTAAAACACGATACGAAAAAGCCACGGTACGAGAAACCTTCCAGAGCCGCCGCCATCGCGAAGCCAAGATCTGGGGGACAGGAGTCTCTGTTCCGGCACGCCGCCGGGACGGGGAAGTGCCCCGGAAGGCTCCTCCATCGACACCACCACCATCTTCATCAACGCCACTCGTCTCCCATGAGGAGGGAGTAGTTCTCCATCGAGGCTCTGGGGCTGTACCGGTAGCTATGTGGTTAATCTCTCTCCTATGTACTTCAATACAATAATCTCATGAGCTGCCTTACATGATTGAGATTCATATGATGATGCTTGTAATCTAGATGTCATTATGCTAGTCAAGTGGGTTTTACTTATGTGATCTCCGGAGACTCCTTGTCCCACGTGTGTAAAGGTGACAAGTGTGTGCACCGTGTGGGTCTCTTAGGCTATATTTCACAGTAATACTTATTCACCGTTATGAATGGCATAGTGAAGTGCTTATTTATATCTCTTTATGATTGCAATGTGTTTTGTATCACAATTTATCTATGTGCTACTCTAGTGATGTTATTAAAGTAGTTTTATTCCTCCTGCACGGTGTAATGGTGACAGTGTGTGCATCCGTGTTAGTACTTGGCGTAGGCTATGATTATGATCTCTTGTAGATTATGAAGTTAACTATTGCTATGATGGTATTGATGTGATCTATTCCTCCTACATAGTGTGAATGTGACAGTGTGCATGCTATGTTAGTACTTGGTTTAGTTGTGTTGATCCGTCATGCACTCTAAGGTTATTTAAATATGAACATTGAATATTGTGGAGCTTGTTAACTCCGGCATTGAGGGTTCGTGTAATCCTACGCAATTAGTGGTGTTCATCATCCAACAAGAGAGTGTAGAGTATGCATTTATCTATTATGTTATGTGATCAAAGTTGAGAGTGTCCACTAGTGGAAGTCTAATCCCTAGGCCTTGTTCCTAAATACTGCTATCGCTACTTGTTTACTGTTTTACCGCGTCTACTACTTCTGCAATATTACTACCGTCTCCGGGCAAAGCACTTTTCCGGTGCCGTTGCTACTGCTCATACTTATTTATACCACTTGTATTTCACTATCTCTTCGCCGAACTAGTGCACCTATTAGGTGTGTTGGGGACACAAGAGACTTCTTGCTTTGTGGTTGCAGTGGTTGCTTGAGAGGGATATCTTTGACCTCTTCCTCCCCGAGATCGATAAACCTTGGGTGATCCACTTAAGGGAAAACTTGCTCGCTGTTCTACAAACCTCTCGCTCTTGGAGGCCCAACACTGTCTACAAGAATAGAAGCTCCCGTAGACATCACCGTGTCATTGCATTACAAAAAAGAAAATAGCAAAAAGAAAAGTGAAGTGCATAGAAGAATCAGGAAGTGAAGGCCTAAGTTTACTTTATCGCACCCGTAGTTGAGCAATCTTGTGCCTGTCTCGTTGAGATTTGCTAGCGTCTCTCTAGTGCATTGCAACCTTTCCTCCAAATAGTTGCATTGCCCCATTATATCGCTTTGTGTGACTATCATTGGTTGTCTACGGTCAGCGCTAGAGCTTGTTATTGGTGCAAATAGGTAGCCCACCTACAGCTCCACATATATCCTGCTTTATCGTGTGATTTGTTCTTATACCCTTGATATTCGCTTCGCTACATCCGTGCACTAGTTGTTACTACAAGTGGTAAGCACTACTAATTCACTTTGGAGCGGTAAGATTTCATTTTCTTATCAGTTTTTGAGTGAGTTGTGAGAGTACCACCATATATTTTTGATTTAGTGCACTAATCTACTAACGATGTCTGCTAGTGATCATAAACTTGTTAACCAGGAAAACAAGAGTGCTGCAGACCTCATCACATGGAGGGAGTTTGAGGCTCTTCATAATGAGATGCGACGTGAATTCCGCGCTCAGGACGATGTGCTTAATGGGACGGTCCAAGAGATCTCCCAAAAGCTGGATGCTACTAATGAGACCGTCATTACAATGCAAGATCAAATGACGGATATTCAACGCACTCTTCAAACTTTGCAAATATCTGTTGAGAACCTTACAAATCAACAGCGACAACAAAACGAAGATGCTGATGAAGCCCCTGGTCGTGGTGATCGTCCTCGAGGTTGGGCTCCACTTGGCCGCAATGGTCGTGGACAAGATGACGAAGATGGATTGGGTAAGCCCAAGTTTTCTATACCCAAGTTTGAAGGAGGAGCTGATGTTGAAGAATACCTCACTTGGGAGCTCAAGATTGAGAAGTTATGGAGTTTACATCCACATTACACTGAAGATAGGAAGATAAAGCTTGCTTCTTCCGAATTTGATGGTTATGCTTTGCGTTGGTGGGATCGATTTGTTCGTGCTCGCGAAGAAGATGGTGAACAACCTATTATCACATGGAATGCTATGGAGGCGGCAATGACTGAGCGTTTTGTGCCCACAAATTATTTGCGCAACATATTTGATAAGTTGACTCTATTGAGACAAGGTGTGAAGACTGTTGATGAATACTACATGGAGATGGAGATGCTCATGCAGCGTGGCCGTGTCAAAGAAACCCTTGAGATGACAATGACTCGTTTTCTCAATGGTTTGAAGTATGACATCAAAGGCATTGTTCGTCATTGCCGTTACACCACTATGAATGAGTTGCTACATCATGCAAGAGAAGCTGAATCACAGTTGGCTGACGAAGCAAAGATTAAAGGTCGAGCTTCAGGAGCTGGGCGCTTCACACCCCGCGCGGCCCCACCTACGGCGCCGGCGCCTTCGACGCGCTCCGCCCCTTACTCTACTCCGCCTAGCAAGTCGGTCTCCAATGTATCTAACACAAAGAAGTCCGAATCTGCTGCAAGTACGAGTGGCTCTAACATGTCTACTGCGCGTAACCGTGATATGGCTTGTCACACATGTGGTGGCAAAGTTCACTTCAGGAGAGATTGTCCAAACCGTAAAGTCATGATTATCAATGAGGACAATGAGTATGAGACTGGAGATGATGTTGATCCTAATGCTCCAGAAGATGATGACTATGACACTGATGGTGAAGATGCATATCCGTCTGATGCTCGCACCATTGTTGTGTCGCAACGTGCTCTTAATGTGTTGCCTAGTGCGTCTACTCAGCGCTGCAATTTGTTCCAAACAAAGGCTTTAGTTGGTCACGACAAGGCTTGCAAGGTCATTATTGATGGCGGGAGTTGCCGCAATTTAGCAAGAAAGGAGTTGTGTACCAAGTTGAAGTTGAAGTATCTACCGCACCCGCATCCATACTATATTCAGGTGGTTGAGCGACAATGGTGAGATCAAGGTAAACCACATGGTGCGTGTTGAATTTGCTATTGGACCGTATAAGGATTGCATTGATTTTGATGTGGTTCCTATGACGGTGTGTCACCTACTATTGGGTCGGCCTTGGCTCTATGACCGTTATGTGCAACACAATGGCCGTGCCAATACATATCACTTGGAGTTCAAGGGCAAGAAAATCAACTTACAACCTATGACACCACAGCAAATTGTCAATGAGTCTCGTCAGAAATTTGAAGTAAACTTGGAGGATGCTTCTTTAGATAGGCGAGAGAATTGTAATGTTGTGAGTTATATAACGAAAAGTGAGAGAGTGAATTCCTTAGTCTCATTAGCCACCAAAGAAGACATGAGAGAATTTAGTGAGGATCCTACAGCCATGCCTCTTGTGCTCTTGTACAGGGGTACGGTTTTGGTTTCTAACGACATGATCCCTCTTCCTCTTGGTGTTTCTAATGTTTTGCAGGAATTTGGCGACGTGTTTCCGGATGAGGTACCCGCAGGACTTCCACCATTGCGAGGTATTGAGCATCAAATCGACTTGATCCCCGGAGCTTCTCTACCCAATCGGGCACCATATAGAACAAACCCCGAAGAGACGAATGAGATACAGAAGCAAGTACAAGCGCTACTCGACAAAGGTTATATCCGCATAAGCCTTAGTCCTTGTGTTGTTCCTGTTATTTTAGTTCCTAAGAAAGATGGTACATGGCGTATGTGCGTAGATTGTAGAGCTATAAACAACATTACTATTCGATATCGTCACCGTATTCCCCGTTTAGAGGATATGCTAGATGAATTGAGTGGTGCTGCTGTGTTCTCTAAAATTGATTTGCGTAGTGGTTATCATCAAATTAGGATGAAAGAAGGGGATGAATGGAAAACAGCCTTTAAAACAAAATTTGGTTTATATGAGTGGTTAGTAATGCCTTTTGGTTTGACTAATGCACCTAGCACTTTCATGAGACTGATGAACCATGTTTTGCGTGAATTTATTGGCAAATTTGTGGTTGTGTACTGATGACGCGTAAAGCACACGCCCGTTGGGAACCCCAAGTGGAAGGTGTGATGCGTACAGCAGCAAGTTTCCCTCAGTAAGAAACCAAGGTTTATCGAACCAGTAGGAGTCAAGAAGCACGTTGAAGGTTGATGGCGGCGGAGTGTAGTGCGGCGCAACACCGGGATTCCGGCGCCAACGTGGGACCCGCACAACACAATCAAAGTACTTTGCCCCAACGTAACGAGTGAGGTTGTCAATCTCACCAGCTTGCTGTAAACAAAGGATTAAACGTATTGTGTGGAAGATGATGATTGTTTGCGAAGAACAGTAAAGAACAATTGCAGTAGATTGTATTTCAGATGTAAAGAATAGGACCGGGGTCCACAGTTCACTAGTGGTGTCTCTCCCATAAGATAAACAGATGTTGGGTGAACAAATTACAGTTGGGTGATACGTCCAATTTGCATCACTATTTTATATCATAATTTGTTGTTATTCATTGATATATTTCATATTGGGACACAATACTTATGTTATTTCATCTATTTTGCATGTTTCATGATTATTTGGAGATCGAGCACCGGAGCCAGGATTCTGCTGGAAAAAGCACCGTCAGGATGCAATATTTCGGAAGATCGATTGTGGAAGGAAGTTTTACAGAAACTCCTATTTTTCCAGATGACGGAGGAAGCCGAAGGGGGAGCCAGCTGGACCCGGGGTGGGCCCACACCATAGGGTGGCGCGGCCCATGGCTCGGCCGCGCCACCATGTGGTGTGGAGCCCCCTCGGCCTCTTTCGCCTCCTTTTCTTCGCGAAACCCTTCGTCCCGAAGACCGAAGCCACGGAGGAATCCTCACGAAGGGTTACAGCCGCCTCGCGGGGCGGAGAACACCAGAGAGAAAAGA
>NC_061508.1:62947952-63140416 GCF_022539505.1 Lolium rigidum
ATTTAGGAACAAGGCCTAGGATTAGACTTCACTAGTGGACACTCCAACTTTGATCACATATACTGTAATAGATAAATGCATACTCTACACTCTTGTTGGGATGATGAACACATTGCGTAGGATTACACGTAACCCTCAATGCCAGAGTTAACAAGCTCCACAATTCAATGTTCATATTTAAATAACCTTAGAGTGCAAGAAAGATCAACACGACTACCAACAAGCACTAACATAGCATGCACACTCAGTCACCTTCACACCATGTAGGAGGAATAGATCATATCAATACTATCATAGCAATAGTTAATCTTCACAATCTACAAGAGATCATGATCATAGCATACGCCAAGTACTAACACGCATGCACATACACCGCCACCATTACAATCGTATAGAGGAATAAAAACTACTTTAATAACATACCACTAGAGGAGCACAGTGGATAAATTGCGATGGCAAAACACAATGCAATCATAAAGAGATATAAATAAGCACTTCACTACGCCATCTCATAACGCTGAGTAAGTATTCTGTGAAATATAGCCTAAGAGACCCACACGGTAGCACACACTCGTCACCTTACACAGCGTGGGACGAGGAGTCTCCGGAGATCACATAAGTAAAACCCACTTGACTAGCAATAGTGACATCTAGATTACAAGCATCATCATATGAATCTCAATCATGTAAGGCAGCTCATGAGATTATTGTATTGAAGCACATAGGAGAGAGATTAACCACATAGCTACCGGTACAGCCCCGAGCTCCGATGGAGAACTACTCCTCCTCATGGGAGCAAAGAATGTGATGAAGATGAAGGAGATGGCTGGGCGGTGTCGATGGAGAAGCCTTCCTGGGCACTCCCCCGTCCGTGGGTGCCGAATGAGACTCCTCGTCCCCAGATCTTGGCTGCTGATATGCGTTCGGAAGGTTTTCCGTGGGGATTGTGGTTCTTCGTGATCGTGGTTTTCGCACGGAGGCTTTAAATAGAGGAAGGGGCAGCCTCTGAGGGCCTGGGGCCCACACCATAGGGCGGCGGGCGGCTTCCTTCCGGGCCGCCAGTGGTAGGGCCCTGGCCGCGGCTCGGGTGTTCTCCGAAGGCTCCGGGAAAAATAGGACCCCGGGGACTTGATTTCGTCCAATTCCCGAGAATATTTCGGCACAGGATTTCAAACCAAAAACAACAGAACAACAACTCGTTTCTTCGGCATTTTGTTAATGTGTTAGTCTTAAAATGCACGAATATGACATAAAGTGTGTATAAAACATGTAGGTATCATCAATAATATGGCATGGAACATAAGAATTATCGATACGGAGACGACTGCTGCATCCCAAGTTTAGTTCGCTTCGTCCCGAGCAGTAAAACGATAACAAAGATAATTTCTCAAGTGACATGCCATCATAACCTTTGATCATACTATTTGTAAACATATGTAGTGAATGCAGCGATCAAAATAATGGTAATGACATGAGTAAACAAGTGAATCATAAAAGCAAACATCTTTCATGAATAGTACTTCAAGACAAGCATCAATAAGCCTTGCATAAGAGTTAACTCATAAAGCAATAAATCAAAGTAAAGGTATTGAAGCAACACAGGAAGATTAAGTTTCAATGGGTTGCTTTCAACTTGTAATATGTATATCTCGTAGATAATTGTCAACATAGAGTAATATAACAAGTACAATATGCAAGTATGTAGGAATCAATGTACGGGCTCACACAAGTGTTTGCTTCTGAGGTGGAGAGAGATAGGTGAACTGACCAACATAAAAGTAAAAGAATGGTCCTTCAAAGAGGAAAGCATCGATTGCTATATTTGTGCTAGAGCTTTTATTTGAAAACATGAAACAATTTTGTCAACGGTAGTAATAAAGCATATGAGTTATGAAAGTTATATCTTACAAGTTGCAAGCCTCATGCATAGTATACTAATAGTGCCCGCACCTTGTCCTAATTAGCTTGGACTACCGGATCTTTGCAATGCACATGTTTTAACCAAGTGTCACAATGGGGTACCTCCATGCCGCATGTACAAAGGTCTAAGGAGAAAGCTCGCATTTTGGATTTCTCGCTTTTGATTATTCTCAACTTAGACATCCATACCGGGACAACATGGACAACGAGATAATGGACTCCTCTTTAATGCATAAGCATGTGGCAACAATTATTATTCTCATATGAGATTGAGGATATATGTCCAAAACTGAAACTTCCACCATGAATCATGGCTTTAGTTAGCGGCCCAATGCTCTTCTCTAACAATATGCATGCTCCAACCATAAAGGTGGTAGATCTCTCTTACTTCGGACAAGACGGACATGCATAGCAACTCACATGATATTCAACAAAGAATAGTTGATGGCGTCCCCGAAGCATGGTTATCGCACAACAAGCAACTTAATAAGAGATAAAGTGCATAAGTACATATTCAATACCACAATAGTTTTTAAGCTATTTGTCCCATGAGCTATATATTGCAAAGGTGAATGATGGAATTTTAAAGGTAGCACTCAAGCAATTTACTTTGGAATGGCGGATAAATACCATGTAGTAGGTAGGTATGGTGGACACAAATGGCATAGTGGTTGGCTCAAGGATTTTGGATGCATGAGAAGTATTCCCTCTCGATACAAGGTTTAGGCTAGCAAGGTCATTTGAAACAAACACAAGGATGAACGGTGCAGCAAAACTCACATAAAAGTCATATTGCAAACATTATAAGACTCTACACCGTCTTCCTTGTTGTTCAAAACTCAATACTAGATGTTATCTAGACTCTAGAGAAACCAAATATGCAAACCAAATTAGCAAGCTCTAAGTATTTCTTCATTAATGGGTGCAAAGTATATGATGCAAGAGCTTAAACATGAGCACAACAATTGCCAAGTATCAAATTATCCAAGACATTTTAGAGTTACTACTTGTAGCATTTTCCAATTCCAACCATATAACAATTTAACGAAGAAGAAACTTCGCCATGAATACTATGAGTAGAGCCTAAGGACATACTTGTCCATATGCTACAGCGGAGCGTGTCTCTCTCCCATAAAGTGAATGCAAGGATCCATTTTATTCAAACAAAACAAAAAAACAAAAACAAACCGACGCTCCAAGCAAAGTACATAAGATGTGACGGAATAAAAATATAGTTTCAGGGGAGGAACCTGATAATGTTGTCGATGAAGAAGGGGATGCCTTGGGCATCACCAAGCTTAGACGCTTGAGTCTTCTTATAATATGCAGGGGTGAACCACCGGGGCATCCTCAAGCTTAGAGCTTTCACTCTCCTTGATCATATTGCATCATACTCCTCTCTTGATCCTTGAAAACTTCCTCCACACCAAACTCGAAACAACTCATTAGAGGGTTAGTGCATAATAAAAATTCACATGTTCAGAGGTGACACAATCATTCTTAACACTTCTGGACATTGCATAAAGCTACTTGGACATTAATGGATCAAAGAAATTCATCCAACATAGCAAAAGAGGCAATGCAAAATAAAAGGCAGAATCTGTCAAAACAGAACAGTCCGTAAATATGGATTTTATTAGGCCACCAGACTTGCTCAAATGAAAATGCTCAAATTGAATGAAAGTTGCGTACATATCTGAGGATCATGCACGTAAATTAGCTTAATTTTCTGAGCTACCTACAGGGAGGTAGACCCAGATTCGTGACAGCAAAGAAATCTGGAACTGCGCAGTAATCCAAATCTAGTACTTACTTTACTATCAAAGACTTTACTTGGCACAACAAAACTCAAAACTAAGATAAGGAGAGGTTGCTACAGTAGGAAACAACTTCCAAGATTCAAATATAAAACAAAAATACTGTAGTAAAATAACACATGGGTTATCTCCCAAGAAGTTCTTTCTTTATAGCCATTAAGATGGGCTCAGCAGTTTTAATGATGCTCACATGAAAAATAGAGTATGAGGCAAAAGAGAGTATCAAGAAGCAAATTCAAAACAAATTTGAGCCTAACATGCTTCCTATGCATAGGAATCTTGTAAATAAACAAGTTCATGAAGAGCAAAGTAACAAACATAGAAAGATAAAACAAGTGTAGCTTCAAAAATTTCAGCACATAGAGAGGTGTTTTAGTAACATGAAAATTTCTACAACCATATTTTCCTCTCTCATAATAATTTTCAGTAGCATCATGAGCAAACTCAACAATGTAACTATCACATAAAGCATTCTTATCATGAGTCTCATGCATAAAATTATTACTCTCCACGTAAGCATAATCGATTTTATTAGTTGTAGTGGGAGCAAATTCAACAAAGTGGCTATCATCATATATAGGAGGCATATTGTAATCATAAAAGAAAATTTTCTCCTCAATGCTTGGGGGACTAAAAAGATCATGCTCATCGAGCCAGCTTCCCCAAGCTTAGAATTTTCCATAGCATTAGCAACAATGGTGTTCAAAGCATCCATAGTAATAACATTCCCATTAGCATGCATATAAAGTTCCATGGGTTTTTTAATTCTCTCTTCAAACACATCATGTCCTAATTCAAGATAAAGTTCATAAAGATCTCTCATATTTTTATTGTTTTCCATTATGCTTAACTAGTGAAATAAAAACATGCATGATATTAAGTAAAGTAAAACAAGTAACTAATTTTTTTGTGTTTTTGATATAATGAAGCAAACAAAGTAGTAAATAAAATAAAGCAAGATAAAAACAAAGTAAAGAGATTGGGAAGTGGAGACTCCCCTTGCAGCGTGTCTTGATCTCCCCGGCAACGGCGCCAGAAAAAGAGATTGATGGCGTGTATTTCACACGTTCGTTGGGCAACCCCAAGAGGAAGGTATGATGCGCACAGCAGCAAGTTTTCCCTCAGAAAGAAACCAAGGTTTATCGAACCAGGAGGAGCCAAGAAGCACGTTGAAGGTTGATGGCGGCGGGATGTAGTGCGGCTATACCTGGGCATTCTTCGGGCCGGGCCGGGCTTCGGGCCGGGCCTAACAAAGCCCGACGCAAAAAACCCAGGCCCAGGCCCGGCCCGGCCCGACCATCGGGCCTAACTTTTAGGCCCAAGCCCGGCCCATCACACAAAAAGCCCGTCGGGCCTCGGGCCTCGGGCCGGGCCTCTTCCTTATTTCATGCATTTATCAAGCCCAGGCCCGGCCCATCATAGTCATCGGGCCTAAATTTTCGGCCCAGGCCCGGCCCACCAGCATGCTCGGGCTGGCCCAAGCCCGGAAATTTCGGGCCGGGCCGGGCCGGTCGGGCCGGGCTGCCCATGGCCAGGTATAAGTGCGGCCCAGGGATTCCGGCGCCAACGTGGAACCTACACAACACAACCAAAGTACTTTGCCCCAACGAAACAGTGACGTTGTCAATCTCACCGGCTTGCTGTAACAAAGGATTAACCGTATTGTGTGGAAGATGATTGTTTGCGAGAGAAAACGATAAAACAAGTATTGCAGCGAGATTTGTATTTCGGTATTAAAAGAATGGACCGGGGTCCACGAGTTCACTAGAGGTGTCTCTCCCATAAGATAAAAGCATGTTGGGTGAACAAATTACGGTCGGGCAATTGACAAATAGAGAGGGCATAACAATGCACATACATGTCATGATAAGTACAGTGAGATTTAATTGGGCATTACGACAAAGTACATAGACCGCCATCCAACTGCATCTATGCCTAAAAAGTCCACCTTCAGGTTATCATCCGAACCCCTTCCGGTATTAAGTTGCAAAGCAACGGACAATTGCATTAAGTATGGTGCGTAATGTAATCAACAACTACATCCTCGGACATAGCGCCAATGTTTTATCCCTAGTGGCAACGAGCACAACACAACCTTAGAACTTTCACGTCATCTGTCCCGGTGTCAATGCGGGCATGAACCCACTATCGAGCATAAATACTCCCTCTTGGAGTTAAGAGCAAAAACTTGGCCAGAGCCTCTACTAATAACGGAGAGCATGCAAGATCATAAACAACACATATGTAATAACTTGATAATTAACATAACATGGTATTCTCTATCCATCGGATCCCGACAAACACAACATAGAGTATTACGGATAGATGATCTTGATCATGTTAGGCAGCTCACAAGATCCAACAATGAAGCACAATGAGGAGAAGACAACCATCTAGCTACTGCTATGGACCCATAGTCCAGGGGTGAACTATTCACTCATCACTCCGGAGGCGACCATGGCGGCGTAGAGTCCTCCGGGAGATGAATCCCTTCTCCGGGAGGGTGCCGGAGGAGATCTCCAGAATCCCCCGAGATGGGATTGGCGGCGGCGGTGTCTCAGTAAGGTTTTCCGTATCGTGGTTTTTTTCATCAGGGGTTTCGTGACGGAGGCTTTAAGTAGGCGGAAGGGCAGAGTCGGGGGGCTGACGAGGGGCCCACACCACAGGCGGCGCGGGCCCCCTTGGCCGCGCCGCCTTGTGGTTTGGCCACCTCGTGGCCCCACTTCGTATGCTCTTCGGTCTTCCGGAAGGTTCGTGGCAAAATAGGCCCCTGGGTCTTTGTTTCGTCCAATTCCGAGAATATTTCGTTACTAGGATTTACGAAACCAAAAACAGCGAGAAAACGACAGCGACACTTCGGCATCTTGTTAATAGGTTAGTTCCAGAAAATGCACGAATATGACATAAAGTGTGCATAAAACATGTAGGTATCATCAATAATATGGCATAGAACATAAGAAATTATCGATACGTCGGAGACGTATCATCGTGCTACTTTCCAAATAAGCCGCACAACTTTCCTAGTGAGCCGCTTAATGGTGGTGAAGGGATGTGTCTCGTCGCATGGTCGTCTGGCCATACGCGTCGGCGTTAATGGGCGCTACCCCCGCCTGCCTCTTTGCTTACATTCGCCCTATAAAAGGCAACCTCATTCTGTCGCTGCTCTCCCCACACTCTCACCGCTCTCTCCCTCGGTGTACCCTCAAAGACATTGCCCACCTGTATATCCAACGTGTCGGGCAGCCGCTGCAACGTCCTCGCCATGAACAGCTTCGGCCGTGGCAGCCTCACCATCACTGAGGCGTTGGAGTTGTACATGGCACGCTATCCGGCGTTGCGGAAGATGCGCCTGCCCAGCAGTGATGGCTGGAAGATGGCCGTCAACGGCGTGAGCATCCATGTGATGCCCACACCTGGGCAGGTCCAACGTTGTCGCCTTCAGCCGAAGGAGCGCTCGGATCCCACCTAGGTGGCCACCGAGAATGACGAGTGGTTGATCGACCTCATTGAAACATGCTAGAATGAAGAGATGCACCGGCTCGATGGCCTCATCAGACCGCAAATGCAGTGGAGCAAGGCCGACCGCCACCTTTTCTAGGGCTTGTCGGGCCGCACTCTCTTCGCTGTCATCGACGGCATTCTTCGCGGTGCGCCTAGACTGGAGATGCCACCGTCCCCGCCTCAGTCTCCACCGAACGATCATGCTGGCTTCCGAGAGGGACGAGTTCGCGCTCGTCCTCTTCCCACTCGTCTTCCTCAAGGCTGGCGCGCTACGTGACGCCTGCACCGAGGCACAGTCATGGCGACATCACGATCTGCGAGCCGATGGGGAAAGCGATGTTTGGCGGCGGCAACACCCTTCGCCGCCTGAAACCGAAGGTAAATTATGTCGCGGAACAGATGCATCCAAAAGCGGCAACATGCGATGGCGTCCCCAAATGATCGATTCGGCGCTTTTGCTGGACGGGGTTTGGAGATGCTCTTATCTTTGCGCCAAGATTCATGCAACTGCCCCACCTGGCCTTATCTCTTCCCCACTTCTTCTCAACCGCATCCCACGATGGAAACCGGGGAGAGAGAGGGAGGGAGGGAGAGAGAGATTGAGAGGGTTGACCAACCTATCTCGGCGGAGGAAGGAACTTAGGGTTGATGGTGCGGGAACGCTGGCGCCGGGGAAGAATGGCCGGCATAGAGGGATGGACGTGGTGGCGGGGGACCACTGAGGAGGAGCTCGGACACGGCGGGCGGTGGGACAAGGGCAGTCTATGTGGAATTTCTTGCCAGCCTAGGTGGAATTTCGAAGTGATCTAAGCTGAGGCTAATAGTTAACTCGCTGTTGCAGTCTAGGTGGAATTTCTTGGCACGGCGTGCTGCCGCCGTCCAGGTGTCTCGATAGCAGGGACAGGTCGTCGTGCCGGCGCGTGGGTTAGACTTTCGGGAGGCGTGCTTGGCATTTCTTGTGGCTGCGCAAAACACACGCAGGGTACCAGCTAGAGTGATCAGAGATTCGTGCGGCCAGACAGTGAAGATCTAGAGGACGACAGTGAAGTTCTAGAGGACGTACGGCCCGGTCCTGCAAAGCTTGGACGAGCAAGCAAGCAAGGAACGTGTGGCAGTCGCTCGTAGCGAACACGACCGGTTCTAGTCTCGATCGACGTTCGTTTACACAGAACAAGAAAAATACTCTATAGCTAGAACGAGCGACCATGCATCACATTCAGATCAACGCTAGGAACGGATTGCCCGTTTGCAGCCGCGCGCTGCAGCGTGATGAGACCGCACCAAGACCGGCAGAAAAGCTAACCTGATTTTTCCGATCGACTAGCTCCTAGTCACCAGCTCAGTTCGCGACTCACCCGGCCGCCTCTCAGAAAAATATACAGTACTAGAGAGTCAAAACTCCGCACGTGGACCCCGAGCGCGCTGTGCGGCACGGTCGACCTTGATTAGAATCACGACCGTATGTTCGATCGGGACAACATGTGCCACGGACTTGATGGTCGCTGGTCTTCGCCATAGCCGGATATTTCTCGTCGGAAAAATGGCTAGGGGGCTCAGTTCCGGTGGCGCCTATCTCCACGGATGTGTATCTACAATGTCTCCACTGTTCGACCGCGTCGTTTTCGAACAAACCGAGCTCGTCGCGGCCTAAAAAGACCACGAATCGGGGGTGGGATCTCCGGCGGCTGAGGCCCGCTTCCAGCCCAATTTCGGCGATGACATGCACCGGCGAGCTTGTCGGAGTGGGGTAGGAGGGGGTAGGAGGGTGTAGGAGGATTCGGGCCGGCGGCGGAGGCAATAGGTGGCCGGTGGATTGAACATCGACAGGAGTAGGAGCAGGAGCGGCGAAGCAGTGACACAAGTGTGAACACGTTTTGGGGACTTTTCCTCCTCGCGTCGCAGCCGAGCAAATATAGAAGCCACATAGGCCGATGAGTAAAAAATTTGGCCGCCTAACTTTTTTGCAACTTCGGCTCGAGATGGCTTGGAGGAGCAAAAAAGAATCTTTTCCTAACTTTTGCTCCTCTAAGCGTTTTTTCTCTTTCAGTTAGAAATGGTCCTAGAAAGTGTGGCAATATGTTGTACGTAATTGTATTTTGTAAGTTTGATCGGTAGCTGTATTGATTAATTTCGTACATATGTACTCGCGCGGAAGGAATGGCGTACTCGCGCGCGGCCGTACTTGCGCGCGGCGCTGTACGCGCGGCCGGGAAAGGAACACCACGCGTGCCACTAGTCGAACGCGCGGAGCGATACCACGAGCCGGGATGGAACTTCCTACATGGGAACCACGTTTATAGAAAAACAACTAATACCCGTTTTTCCAAAAACGCGAAATATGAGGATTCCGAAAACTGAATTCTGCATATCCACGGACTTGTTAGCGTCGCCAAACAAGTTTTTGTTCTGTTAGTCGGTTTCTCTAGTTTATACAAAACGAATTCTGTATATTCCACTCATCCAAACAACCCCTAAAGGTTTCTCTTTTTCTAGTCATCCTAATCTGTGCGAGTTCCTTCAGTTTGATAAAATTCTTCTGCTGAAGGCCCATGTTCTCTTTCACTTAAGATTTCTTGATCGGTGGTGTGAAATCCATCCGGGTATCGCTACCTAGAGGGAAACCTTTGCAAAGGGAAGTCTCGTCCCGGGAAATCAACGAGCGGTTGACGCGTGTCGCTGCGCGTACCACGGAACGCGCGCTCGCGCGAGTACGCAACCGCCTGCCCGTACGTACTAAGCTAGCTAGGCTCGCATCGCATGCAATACAAAAACTAATCAGCTGATCGCGCGCACAAAATCAACTAGCTTTGTGTACAGTAGCAAAATACAGGTACAGTTAGGAATCAGACGCGAGTACAGTTACATGTAACACACGAGTACAGTTACGTGTAACACACAAGTACAGTCACGCACACGAACGAGTGTAGGTACAGTCGCGCACACGAGACAGGTACAGTCATCCACATAAGACAGGTACAGTCGCGCACACGAACGAGTACAGGTACAATCGCTCACACAAGATAGGTACAGTCGCTCACACGAGACAGGTACAGTCGCCTACACGAGTGAGTACAGGTACAGTCGTGCACATAAGACAGGTACAGTCGCGCACACGAACGAGTACAGGTACAATCGCTCACACGAGACAGGTACAGTCGCGCACACGAGTAAGTACAGTCGCCTACACGAGCGAGTACAGGTACAGTCGTTCACATAAGACAGGTACAGTCGCGCACACGAACGAGTACATGTACAGTTGCTCACACGAGTAAAGGGAAAAATGCACTAAATACCTTCAAAACGAAGTACTTATCAGTTCATGCACGAGTACAGTTAGATACACAACACGAGTACAATCATAGTAGTATAGGAAGTACGAAAAAAAAGTATCTCGAAACCTATCAACATGGGATCTAGTTTTGAACATCTCGACAAGAGGATCTCAAAAGTGAAAACGGTTCGTCATTTGGACTTACGGTTCTCAAGATATTTCATTTTGAAAAAACGAATCTATGAAAAAAGGGAAAAAACTGACACAACCCAGCTCTTCTCTCTCCTCCCTCATCCCACCTTGCTTCCCCTTACGACACGTGGCGAGCAGGGAGACTACTTCCCATGGATTTTCTGGCACCATAGCGCGCCACTTGTCGCATGCGGAGCGAATTATCTTCCCTTCGCGAAGGTTGGCTTTTTTTTAAGGATTTCGAATCCATCTACTTCGTTCACCACCATGAACCACAAGGCCCATTAGAACTGACTGAGTATTTGGACGGGCCTGCAGAGAGGCCATGACAATTCAGAGTCTTACAGGTTGCAGCAATACATGGGCTTCTTTAGTGAGATACTGAGATGTGTTTGCTTTCTACCCAAATCAGTCTTGGTAGTTTTTTTTTTTTGGTTGTGTGAAAGAACTGGTCTATGTTTTGCTCATCTTTTGGCTAATTATTGCAAGAATCGGCAAAATTTAGATCGAGGCATGGACCCCAATTTTCTGAACTCTTTCTCTCCTTTTTCTGAACTCCAGTCTTTAGTACCGAACTCATCCATGAGCTAGTTCACTGAAACGCGTAAACTGATGGATGCGTATGCTTTTTTTTATATCAAAACTGGAGGGCTTTGTGTTAAGCGGGGGAATTTTATTTGTGGGTGCTTGATCAGTGGGGATAACCTCTCTTGGTGAGGTGGTAGAGTCATGGATCCATGTACAATTTAGTTTCATGTTTGACTTCCGGGTTGAATTAGAGCAAGGTGATGTGTTGAGTCGAACTCGTGTAACCCATGTCAAACATGTAAATGCACGTACAATCGAGTTGGTAAAATAGACCGGATGAACATGTTAGACTAAACGCACGAAAGAAGCACAATACGCGCGCCCGTGGCAAAGGTTTTCATCCTGGTCGTGGTGGGGTGATTGAGATGCGTTAGATGGCTTCGACGGGTTCATCTTTAGTTGTACTATATCGATTTAGTATGTGGGGAAGTGTGTCCTAGTCACGGTCGAGAAATTAGAAAGTTTGTTGAATCTCATATTGTCATTAACAAATCTTGGTGATGGTAATATGATTGTTTGTCCTCGTACAATTGACGTGTGTCTCAAATTTCTAACAAAATCTGTGAATGTAGCTATCATCAATTTATACGCATACCAAGGCGCCGCACTCCATGTGTCGGTATACCATATTCCTTGGTGGTGAAATGTACAACGAATTCTTGTGCTCTGACCAAAATTCTCAGTGCTAATACGTAAGTGACTGAAGCAGTGAAGCCTGAATGAAGATCACAAAATGAGACGAGACTCACATAACAGCATGTGATACTTTGACAAAGCGTGCAAAAGGCTACCAACAAACAAATGTACTTTGCAGCTCTACCTGCGCGCACCAGACACGGAACAGACCTAATCGTCTCATGTTAGGTACTACGTGATCACCAACCTGATTGGAGATCGATGCCCAGGGGTCCATGGCATGTGGTCGCTAGCTTGTTCTCTGGTCTTCTTCTCATCCAGCTGGATATAACAAGAAATCCACAAGCACAAAGTGGTCTAATCAATGTAACCGCAATGCAGCGTTTCCAGGCCACATATTTCACTCTCTATCGATTGCTTGCTATATACTGGATCAGCAGATGAGATGGGTCAACCTCAAAGGCATTTGTTTCACAAAGCAATTGCTAGTTAGCTAGGCAACTGTAACATCTGAAAGTGTTTGGAGAAGTCCCTTTCCAGAGGGTAGGTGACTTCGCTCAAACGATGAACTAAGACGGAAGTACGTACATACTCACCAAACACAAGAGAACCATTGCTTTACCTTATAGCTTAGCCAATTGTACGAAGAGCGTTAGACATGGGCAAACACTGACGCGTCATTGTACGAAGAGCCGGTAGCTAGCAAGCTCGCAAGCGAGGTTCTTCTTGAAAAATATCAATCCATATTATTTGTTGCTGATTTAGTACGTACTATAACCTTTGTAATAAACTAGAGGGAGTAGCTGATTCCCATGGAGACCGGACATGACTACCGGGAACAGATGGTGATTAGTCTCATTGCTACTAGTTCTCCAGACGGAAACACGATGTCCATGGACCCACACCCACCGCTAGTAAGCCACTCTGTCAGTCACCGATGAAAGCTAGCTAGGCAACGGCAACCTCAGAGAGATGTAGCGAGTCCGATGATAATGCCAAGTAATCTACTCTTTCTTCGCACCGATCGATCGATCGATCGCAAGAATATCATGCCTGCGACGCGCGTTCATCATGAGAAAGATGTGGCAACCGAAAGAAAGTAAATAGCTAAAGCATCAATTGGTACTCTGGGAAGCTTTGAGATCACGAAAAACATGTGTTTTCTCCTCTCCAAAGGTTGTGTATTGTCTATCGTTCTAGCGAACAGTGTGGTAGCTAAGCTGGAGTAGAGTCGTTTCTAAGGCATTTCGTGTCTACGCGTCGCGCGGAGGTCTTGGAAAAAGGCACAACGACGGGGCCGGTGGTTCCTGCTCCCAACCAACTCCAACGGAACCCACTTCACCAACTCCCAGCTGCCGCGCGCGCCGTGCGTCCCGATCGTCGCCATCGCCGGTGCAACCCTCCCGTGTATATATAACGCCGCCCTGGCCTGCAATCTTCCGCACTGCACACCGACCGATCGATCTCGACTGACAAGCGCAATTTGGCGGTCTGACACCGCTGCATTCTCGTTTCCGATTCAGTTGGCTGGTTGAGCTTTTGGCTGCTGCGATGGCTTCCAATCTGGCATTGGCGGTGCTGCTCCTGGTCGCGAGCTGCGCGTTGGCGGCGTCCGCGGCGAAGTACACCGTCGGCGACACCTCCGGCTGGACCACCGGGGCGGACTACACCACCTGGGCCAGCGACAAGAAGTTCAAAGTCGGCGACTCCCTCGGTTAGTACTTGCACGTTCCCTGACACAGCTTGTCTCTCAGCACCGTTGCGTCCTAGTTTGTTTGCCACGCAGTTACTCACGGCCGGCCGTTTTCCTTTTGCAGTGTTCAACTTCGCCGGAGGGGCGCACACGGTGGACGAGGTGAGCGCGGCGGACTACGCGTCCTGCTCCTCCGCCAACGCGCTCAGCAGCGACGGCAGCGGCGCGAGCACCGTCGCGCTCAAGACCGCGGGGAAGCACTACTTCATCTGCGGCGTCGCCGGACACTGCAGCAGCGGCATGAAGCTCGTCGTCACCGTCGCCGCTGCCACCGCCGCGTCGCCGCCGCCCAAGGCCTCCCCTACCCCGACCCCGGACAGCCCTGACACCACGCCGGACACCACGCCGACGTCCCCGTCGACCAGCACCGGCGGTTCCACGACCAAGACCCCGGCCACCGTGCTCGCGCCCCCGACCAAGCAGTCAGAGTCGGGCGCCACCGGGCTCAGGGCCACGGCGTTGGCTGGCCTGGGCGTCGCCGGGCTTGTGGCCGCGGCACTCTTCTAGGGCCCAGGCCAGGGTGGAGGCAGTGCTTGTATGTTAGCAGGTTACATATCATTTCGATCAACTCATCGTGTCGATCGTTGCTGAGGAGCGAAGGTTTCTTTTGAGAGAGGGAACTGGCTAGCTTTTGTTGTGGTTGGCGCGGTTGTTGGATAGTTGGATTCTCTGTTTTGATTTTTATTTTATTTCACATCTATGTAATGGATCTTTTGCCTATTCTGTGAGTGTTGGATCATCGTATAGGCAGATTTGCACGTGTGGTTAGCGAACCACCATTTATTCCATTGCTTCATTTATCTTTCCAGATAATTCTTACTACATGGTATTCTGTCCTCCAGCAAAAAAATTACTCTGAACTTGTGCAGGTATTCTACTATATGCGCTTACGTATTAGGAGTCTCTCCGTTCGATACTCGTCCAAAGTGCAACCTGTTCGGTGTTTGCACATAAGTCAGTACCAACATGAATTTCAAAAAAAAATGTCAGTACCAACATGAAGCTGCATTTCATATACTTCCATTTCTTGTTTGATGCCTTCGAACTATGCCGATGTTGGGCTAATGGCGAAATCATTTGTGAAGTGCATGTCTAAGCACCCGATCTTAAGTTATTTATAGAACTTGTGCAACTGAGCTTCTGCTATATTCATGTTGCGTTCCACAACGAGAGACAATGTAAATTAATTCGATCCACTCACTTGCCCAAACCAAATAATGTAAATTAATGTGACATACCACCGTAATCCCATACCAATACCGTTTACTGGGAGTGGCAAACATATATACATATTGTTGCATCAGTTATAATATTATGTACTACTAGAATAGTGGGTAGTCCTCAAGCTTCGTAAGGACTATCCTCTCCTGTTCGATTTCTTTAACATGTCAAGATAAATAGAGACATGGGGAACACTGCTTAATTGCTTATCCCTTTACATAATTATAATTATAGTCTTACTAACACAGCAATTGTGATCGAGTACCAAGAAACAGAACGATCCATGATTCAAAGCCAGAGTATGTCACCTTAGCTAGCATATGGCTATGCAGAAATGAAGATGATATGTGTGAATGCTCATGGCTCTTCGACTAGCTGCATATGTTATGGAGTACTAGACTAGAATAGTGGGTAGCCTTTAACCTTCTCACGGATTATATTCGCCTGTTTGGTATCTATACATGTCAAGACAAACAAAGACATCGGGAACACTGATTATCACTTTACATAATCTATGGTCACAATGATGCATTTCCTGATGTAAGTAATTCAAGCGGCAATGAGCCAGTCAGCAGCAACATACAGACTGCTCAAAATCAAATTAACATGCGATGGAAAGAGTATATCCTAGTTTGCCCTAAAGGCTGTGTCCAAGATAGTATGCAAGAACTCCCATGTGCAGTTGAGCAAAGCAAAACAAAACAAACATGAGACAGTTGTGAACTTAGGTTTTCAGTGGTCAAAATTTCAATAATCATGAATAAATACGGTCTGAATAATATGTTAGGATACAGTCCTGATCAGGATTCTCTCGGAAGTTGGAGTTTAGAGCATCTCCAGCACTGTCTACGACTGCAGATGTTGTCATGGAGGACTCAATGCATAATATGGCAGCAATAGCATCAAGTTCTGTAACCTCATTTCTGAACATTAATCTTGCATGTGCTACAAAAGAGGGGAAAATAGAACTGTAAGAATGAGGCAAGATGAGAGTCAGGAAACATATCTGAAAGGGGGAAAGGTCCACTGGAGATGAAAGAACATGCCTTGCGCTAGCCTTATCAAACTCTCAAGCATACGCACAGTTGTTCTCGCTGCACAAAATACTGTTTTTCAAAGGCTGCAGAACTCTCCAAGGAAACATACATGATTTTCTAACCTGCATTCTGTGTTCCAGAACTCCTTTGTAGCTGATAATATCCTGAGATAATTCTTTCTGCCTCCTTTGTCAGAACTGGTTTAAACCGGTGTCTTACATAGTGGATATACCTGGGTTTTAGGATAATGGAGCATCATTATACATCATTCACAGTGACAATAACAGTCTCAGCGGTAAAGTGTACAATAAGAAAAACTAAATAAAAAAAATCAGCTGCTCATTAAGCATGGTCTGAAATAGCACTTGCTAAGGCAATAGAACATAATGACACACATGTACTCTCATTTCAGAGCAAAAATCTCTAGGCTCAACATTGTCATGTTGGCTATCTACCTTCTCAAAAAGGGAAGTGTCCACTCTTCTATGCCCAAAGCGGCAGTGCTCTTTACACCAGAATCACTTGTCTTTTTTTCTTCTGCTTTAGTGCTCTGCACAATTTCCAATAAAAGTGCTTAATATAGCAGTTTATTCCAAAATGACATTCTGGTATATTACCACATAGAGTTGTTATTTGGTATTGTTAATGTATATGCATATAGTCCATAGCTTAGCAAGGCCTATAAGGCCCACATCTTATATACGTTTAGACTACACAATCGAGATAAATGATTTGGCCATTTTTCATGTTTCCTAAGAAGGGTAAGCTCAACAAAAGAGAGCAAGCTCAATATAAAAGCAACGAAATGTACCTGGGCTAATATATGAGATGAAATTATGCCATCCAAGTCAGGGTTCTTTCTATCCAAGAGAACAATAACTATATCAAATCTACTTAACAATGGTCCTGACAGTGTTGTATTCACAGATAAGGCTGAAAAAAAGAAACATGGATACATTGATCAGATTAGATGAACACTTGTCAAGAACTTTGAAATGGGCAGACAGTTCAGTAGCATGCATCCACTTTATGATGCCTTGCAAAATCAATATCCTAATGTAGATTTAAAAGAGTTTATATAGTTTATGGATGTACTTCAAATGAATCTAAATAAATTACTATAAGAATAAAATATCATTATGCCAGTTGCACCATCAAAATTATGAACCGTAATAGTGTTAATCTGTGATTTTGAAGGCATTTATTGCATCTCTGGTAGTGTTTATGCCACACTTGGATTGAGTTAGAAACTTAACACAAATTACATGTTATGCTGTCATCGTTGAGAACTGAAGAAGTCAATATGTGATGCCTGAAATATTGCCTTAAGTTTTTTAACTTTTTGAAGTAACATGGCTATACTGTTTGAGTTAAGTGCAGTACATTCATCAGAATCGTACTGTCCTTTGGGATTAGTGGCACCAAAGACAGTAGTCCTCGAAGTGAGTGTTGTCACCAGTCCAGCCTGAAAGATAATAGGAAATAATAATCCATGATCAAGGTGCATGGGTGGTGAGCTTGAATGGCTCATTAAATGGCAATTGTATCGAATAAAAAGGCTTGGTACCTTTGCAACGCTTATTGTTTGTTGTTCCATGGCTTCATGTATTGTTGTCCTGTCATGCTCTCGCATACTATGATGAGAATGTTAGACAGGATATATGTCAGATAAGACATTGAGGTTAACAGGTGTTGCGTTGATTTTAGCAGAAGGCCAAGAGCATGAAATAATAACATAGTATGTCTCCCAACACTCCAAAGAAAAGCTATGCATTTAGCATGGATAATACATCAGAAAAAACAGCTTAAATATGCATGCATATTATATGGGAGATCAATCGCTCGATGGGAGGCTGGGGCTTTGCAGCTGCGGGTCCCCAGAACTATAGGATAGGGATTAGGGAGGTATCAGCTCGGTTGGGAACTATGTCCAGATGAGATCATTTAAGCTAAATATACAAGGATCTGATCCATCAGTGAATCTCATGTATGAAAAAACCTCTCATAATAATCCATTCTCAATATTTTCAGTGCCAGGACAGTTAAGTGACAGATCAGGAACTGGAATCTGTTCTCAGATAAAACAAGAGCCACTAATCGCATTAGTGAATAATGGTACCGGGTAGCAATTGGAGAAAGAAACAGACAAACCTATCAAATTCATCTATGCAGCATAAACCACCATCAGCCAGGACAAGGGCACCAGCCTCAAGCATCCACTCACCTATCATTAAATTCAAATGAACATTGGAACCAAGAAAACCAGTAGTCCAGTACTAATGTCAAAAGAAAATGACACCAAAGTAATGTATAATGCTGACAAGGAATGGTGATGTTGAACACTAAAACATATATACCTCCATCCTTGACAGCAGTGACAGTCAAACCAGCACTGGTACTTCCAAGACCAGTTGTAATCACAGAACGGTTGCTCAATTTAGCAGCAAACTTCAAAAACTGGGATTTACCAGTACCTGAAATTCAACAAAGCACAATACAGTTGCATCAAATGTATATGTACAATCTTTAGATGTGGTACAGAAAAGTAAATAGTGCAATCTTGTAAGTTTTAGGATGTATTTGTATTTTTAACAACGAAAATGTTTTTAGAGTGTATCTAGTAGGTTTCTACTGCATGCCACTTTGGATTTAGCACCACCGAAGTAAGTTTTAGGATAGTAGGCTCATTGTTTTATTCAACTGTCTATTGTGTTTGCATGTCATGGCATGTCTATGAACTCTTGAACAGTATCACTTCTGATCTTGCTTTTACTACTTCAGGGCCACATTGGATTGCAGGAAATAGAAAAGATAGGAATATGAGAACACAAGATGTACTACGTATTCCTAGTGGATTTCAAAGCACAGGATTTTTGCAGGTGATACATTTCGAATTTCGGATGGTGCACGGGAAATAAACACCAATGAATCCAAAGAAACCCGAGATCTGCAATCATCAGCTAAAATATTTATGTTTACTCCTACAAGTATTTGAGTTGGAGGTGACAGTTCATCTGCCATAGCATCTCCTCTCCGCCTTCTTCATGACTGGTGGGCCATCTGTCCAAGATTTCTACCATATGGTTATTTTTATAGTTATGATAATTGCAAGTTTTTTTTGTTTCTTCTAACTCTCAGTTTTTGTGGTCATGATGGAGACTCACGTGCTATATGATTAGATATTTTCGTATATATGTACCAACTCAACGGCATTCCGCTATTACTGTGAAATATCAAGTACTTACTGATGTGAATATTTGAATATGTAATTTTGGACGGCTGGTGGTGGGGAGTTGTCTCTCTTTGTGTAAAAATATAACATGATAAAGCTAAACCCTCTCAAAAAAGCGTGTGATTATGAACATTAGTACCTGGATCACCAACGAGAAGCATATGTGGTTCACCACGAACCTTTGTTCCAGAAGCATCAACATGCTGCACTCCGCCAATCAATGTCAGAGCAACTGAAAAATAAATATACCACGAGTAGTTAATATGCTATAACAGTATTTGACACGGGAATCCTTAAGAACATATTAGTTAATGATTTCCTTCCATACAAGGCTAAAAACACCACTGAATTACCAATAGTACAGCTTACTGTGAGAAAGTAGCATACCTGCAAGCTTTACCGTGAATAGCCCATAAATCTGAGGACAAATGCCTTTCAAGATTTCATTTCTTCCTATGTACCCAAAAAGGAAAATATGTAACTTATAGCAGTGATTAAATGGCAAGAAAATTGCAGGATGCAATTTGAGATACAGAAGATCACGGTTTTATAGCTTGAAAACTAGAAGCATGCCAACCGAAAGATCCAGGCAGCTTAGGAACCTTTTAGTGGAGTATCTCTGTGTTTTTCCCAGAAAAAATCGAACTCCTGGATAATTTCCTCAGGGATGTCTATACCAGACTTCAGCTCATTAGTTCTCCTGTAAAGCACAGTGAATAGACATAAGCCATTCATAAAAATCAGCACTACAGAAGGCATTAGCATTGTCTAAACTTCACATCTCAGCAACCCAAAAGCGCTGAACAAATGTTGTCCATGGTGGAATGAGTGGAATGAAATACATCATCGACTCGCATCACAAACTGTAGAGGAAGGCTTCCCATCACATAAGACCAAATGATACTGTAGACATTGACAATATCTATTACATGAAAGAATTCCATTTTTCAACACAAACCCAATATACTAACACGGGAAAACATCAACAGCAACAACAACATTAAAGTCTTTTTCCCAAGCATGTTGGGGTAGGCTAGATATGAAACCCAACAGAAGAACATCAACAGCAATTCCATAAATTTTATGGAGTAGCAATAACATATTAAAGCTTTTGATATTGCTTTGATTGATCTGGAGAGAAGTGAATGAGTACTTGCAGGTTCTTAATTAGCATGATATCTAGGGACAACAATGCTTCAAGGAGCAAGCATCCATACTTGGTGCATGACATGCTCGAAAAATATTACAAACATAATGATTAATGTGCATAAATCAAATATTTACAAATGAAATAACAATGCTTCAACGAGCAAATATCCATACTTGGCCCATGACATGCTTGAAAATTATTGAAAACCCTAATGATTAATGTGCATAAATCAAAGACTCACAAATGGGAAAGAAATTACATACTACTTTATCAGAGCTGAAGTTGGATCGGAACCATAGTACGACTTATCAATTACCTCGCATAATTGGCAATAAAGACAGGATCAAGGTTGCAACGCACATCCTTAACATCAGAGGACCACTTTGCAGACAATATACCACTAACAATGACGTCATCTGAAGAAAAAACACAGTTGACTGTATAGGATGCAATTCAGGCAAACGAAACACATCACTTTTAAGTTGGGACTTGGGAACAATGAGAAATCAACATAAGAAATTTCCTAACTTATCTGCTTAAGCTCCTTATATAAAGATTAAGCACTGTGATTTTATTTTCAAGATCAGCAAAACATAATCTCTCACAGACCCCTATGAATGTATGAGCCCAAAGAGGCTACCTACCTCCAGCTTTAACAATATCAACAAGGTCATCCATCAAAATCACGGGCATTGAACGGGGTATAGACCCAACATCGAGAAGTTGTACGCTTTCTTGGATTTTTATTTCTTGATAATCATGACAGGTTATGCTATCTTCAATTAATTGGAAATAAGCACTTGGACAGCCTTTTGAACTCTGGATGAATAGCAAAACTATTAGAAGCTACTTCACAGAATATGGCGTACAGCATCAAACAATTATGAAATGTAAACAGGTATAAATAAAAACAGTAGATAGCATGTGCATTGGCCATAAGAAGATAATACCATTGTCCACCAGAGGTGGAGAAATATAGGTCGAACCAGAATAATTAATACTGTTTTTCACTCAGTGAAATCATACACTACCTTCAATTTAGAAAGAAGAAAGGAAATGCAATACCGTGGATGGGCAAGATGCAGGAAGAGTTATACGATTCCCAGCCTCTAGCTCAGGGTGGCAGCAGAAACTATTCAATAGAGAAATAAATTAAGGACTGGTGTATCTATGACAAAAATGTAGGGGTTCATGACATTCAAGTAAATTCAACACCTTGTAAGAAGTAATGAGGAGATCTTCGCATGTTAAGAGGCACAAAATAATATATCTGAAGTTCTTAGCAAGGCAAGCAATGGATTGATTCAGTCTCTTGAATGTGTCTCACAAAATTCTTAGAAACAATGCTACTTCCTTAGTTAAGCACTTAAGCCTCTCACACTGCATGATTTTCAACTACATGGAAGAGAAGCTTCAACTCTGATTGCAAACTTGCTCGCCCAGCTTTTGGCTTGCGGGCTTAAGCCACCGAAATAGGCTAGTGTCTCCCAGCATCGTAACAGAAGATGATAATCTTGCCAGCACAACTAAGAACATTTAGTTACATATGAAAACAGATATTGACTTCAGTTCAGCAAGATACGATACCTTATCTGGTTTGTTAAGAAAATCCACTGCCTAACCACCTTAATTAGTTGATCACACTCTAAATTACTGAATTAACACTAATATGTGGTTCGGAGTTATGCTTAACAAGGCAATACTGCTTGCAGACTGAAGGGATTCAATTTCAGCCAATACTAGTAGTCTGGTACATACTGTTAACTATGGTATCCATCCTGAACATGCATCACAAACCTGTAGCTGCATTTCCTGCACTGGTACCACCGCTCGCCCTCGATCATCTTCACACCACCTGACCTGATCACAGTCCCCTTCAAGGTCAGCAGAATCCCCCTATGCTTCACCCTTACCTTCCCAATGCTCGGCGACGATTCTGCAAAAATAACACCATCATAGCTGAATCAGGGGATAGTCTTGCAAGCATTTCAACAAACAGGGAAGCAGCATGCGCGAGCGCACCCGGGAATAGAAGCGGCGACCCGGAGGTGTTGACGCGCACGTGCACGAACTCCTTCTTCGCCGCGGCGGGATTCGACTTATCCGGAGTCCCCATCAACTCGCTCTTGTTGAGAATTTCCAACACCTCACTCTGCTAGTAAAACCGATGGTAAGGAAACGGGAAAAAAATGGGGGATGCATGTAGTGCAGAAGGTTGGTCTGCTCGCCTGGGCGCGTTGAGCGGCGGCGTCGAAGACGGGGAGGAAGCCCTTGGGGTCGTTGTACAGTGCGTTGCCCAGTTCGGTGTCGAAATCGAAGAGCTCCGCGAAGCTGCGAGAGGAGACGGGGTTAGGGTTCGGGGGGAGCAGAGCGGGGGCGGGGCGGAGTTGGAGTTGGAGGAGTGCTCACTCGATGACGAGGGGGAAGTGGAGCGTGGGCTCGGAGTGGAGGAGGATGCGGCGGAGGTCGTCGGAATGGAAACTGCGCAGGAACTTGGCGAGCATAGGCTCGTACCCTGAAAGCTCGGCTGCCTCGCCGGCGTCGTCGGAGAGCGGCGGCGGCATTTGGGCGGCGATTGTGGTTTGGTTTGGTTTGGGGGAGAAAGGTGGTTGTCAGGACACGGCGTCACACGGGGAAGAAGGCGGCGGACGGTGGTCGCGGTGCTGGTTTTCCTTTTTTTTTCCCGAGACTTCGGCTGCACTGGGCTTTCGGGGCGTTTTCTTTGGTCATCTGGCGGGCTTTCGGGCAAGGGTTCACCCGGCCCGTTGCATAAACGCGTTATGGGCTACTAAAGCAGTAAGGTGCAGTTTTTTTTCTGCGGGGAATTCGGAGAGTTTTATTCAGCTGAAACGGAACCTGAATGATCAGCATGGAGGCTGGCCACCAGAAAGTCTGGAATGCAATCTAGCCAGCTATTCGTCACCATCAGAGTGCAAGCTAATTTAGCACAAAGATGAGCCAAAATATTAGCCGACCTACGGACATGCTGGATAAGAAAAAACTTAAAACTACCAGGTAGCTCTCCAACTTCTTGTAAAACAGGTGCCATGACCGAACGATAATCGTGACGAGTGTTCCACGTATTAACAATCTCCAGACAGTCTCCATCACCACATCAGGATAACCTCGCAACTTGGCGAAAAATAATACCATCTCGCTCGTAGGGTGCTAAAGCTTCGGCGATAAGAGGATCAGTAAGGTGCAGTTTAAGCACATCTCTAAAAGCAGTGTAAGCCAATGCACCTAATTCGCGCATGTATATACTGACACATAGATACTTACTTCGTGCAAACTTTAAAACAAAATATTACCATTATAGTGTTACTTGGATATTTTATCATTTTCGTGTAGGACAAATTGCATGAGTAAGCATCAACATAATAATATACATGCAAATTTTTATTTCTATTTTTTCAAAAAACTTCGAAATAACATTTTTTCTTATATTTGGAAAATCAGGTTCACCAAGTCCTAGGTTCCACCGGCTATTTCCGGGTTTGTCTTCTCCTAAATAAGAGACGATCACCATTGTACGAGCTGCTTATTGGTTGCATGGTTTCTTGTTTATTTTTCAATCATCAAATGCTTCTAAACGGATACAAATATTGAATTTTTGGAGATAGTTTGAAAAGATAATGCAGTGTGTAGTATGTTTTTTTTAACAGCATACAATTTGCTCAATAGTTTAAGCATATAAGGAAAAGCGTCCGCTATAGGTCCCGACCTAGCCGCTCGAAACGATATCCTCCTCTTTTTTTTTCTCTTGTTCGTTTGTACTCCTGGGCTTTGGTAACCTCTATGGACTAGATGTGGAGGGAACCCACAGGCCACATATCAAAAGTGAAGACACAATTTTAGTCGTTTTATGTTATAATGGTTTCGTATAATTTCAGTTTTTGACTGGTGAGGATGGCATCGCACTTAATAGTTTTTCCGCTCTATCTTCATCATGGTGTAGTCGTCGTGGCCGACATCAGAGAGATGATTATCATTTAGCCCCGTGGATTGATGGTTTCAGATCATGGGTATTATCATCCGACGCTTCAGGCCTCCTCACTAGTGGTGGCGGCAACGATGGTGTCAAGTAAGTTTTGGTTACATGTCATCATGTTTTTTAACATTTCGGGCTCTCGCTCTTCTTCATCGATACAACGGGCTAAAATAAGCCTCAAAATTGTTTATATATTGAGTAAACAAACATAGTGGATTGTGTCGTTAGTCCTAAAACGCTCCCGTCCATTAGCCGCAAATTCATGGTTGTTCTGGTCGAGCCCGTGTATGGATGGTGGACTTCGGATTTGTATTGTGCTTCTTCTGTATCGGGGCGACTCAACTCCGACGGGAAGCATCGGTGGGGCATGTTTTTTATAAGAAAATTTGCTCAATATAAAGCTCAAATAGCCTAAATAAAAAGACTTTAATAGATTGGGTCAAAGCTTTTGGCCTTTAAAAGAAAATCTGTGTTCTGGCTGAGCAGGTATGACTTCGGATTTGTACTGCACTCCTTCTTTTCTATGTTAGCTGTCAATGATTTAATACAAAATTATATTAGATCAGTACAAAATTATACCAAATCAACTACAACAGGCAGAAGATTGTTTGGATACATTGTTGCTTACGGAACAAATTCTTTTGTGTTTGTGCAAATTCAGGGTTTTTTTTGCTTACGGAACAAATTCTTGTGATCCCAGCATCCGGCAGGTTAGAGCATCTCCACTCGTCTCCCCACAGAGCCCCCCACGGCCACTTTTTTTCATCCGGACGGCGTAAATCGGTCCAGTCGCGCCCCCGGTTCCTCGTTTTCGTCCGGATTTGGCCCTTCATCCATCCGGCGATCCCACGCCATCCCCGGCCCCCCGGGGAGCGCTCGGGGACTCCGGATGAAGCAAAACCAATCGCCCACGCCCACGTGTCTCCTCTTTCGTCCGGATTCCCCAGCCATCCTCTTTTCCAGAAACGCCGCTTGGGGAGCACACGACTGGGAAACTACTCCTCCCCACGCCAAATCTTCCTCCAATCCGGACGAAAATTTCGCCGGATTTGGACGTGGGGAGCGCCAACGAGTGGGGATGCTCTTAGCGCTTAACGCCAGCAGGTTAGTATTACTCCTAGTTCTTTAGCTTTAAGCTGGATCAAAGTAGCACTACTCTATGAGAAGAAGTGCGTTCAAATGAATTTGTCTCGCTTTGCGTACGTGACGGTCCAGCAGATTAGCTCGAACTAACCAGACATGCACATCAATAATGCCGCAATCTCTATCAGGCGTCCGATCGACCCGATCGACGCGGCACCTGACAGGCCCTTTTGCAATAGAAAAGGAAAAGGTCTATTTTAAACCATGAATGCGCAGAGGTTCGGCAGTTTAAAACCATGAAGTCGAAGTTCCTATCGTTCGTACACTGTACACTGAACTATTAATTTCCGGTTTAAGTTGAACCCTGAGCCTGGTTGACCAATCGGATCAACGGCACGTAGTAAAAAAAAGACAGTGGCCCCAGTTGCCATAAGGGAAAAGAGAGAGTGTTATAGACGCGACAAATAAATAACGAAAACGAAAAGAAAATCGCAACGAAACCCCCTCCAACACACAGGAGGAAAAAACCACGAACGTCAGCCAACAAAACTTCACTATATTGAGATTATTTACAAACATCGTGATTTATCTAATAGTCTAATAAACCTTAGACCATGCACTATGTGTGCCAAAGGCGAACAATAACCCTCTATTAGCCGGCTCACTACATAGTGGAGCATCGACTTATTGGTTCTGACACAATAAGTGGATCAACAATTTGGTTCGACTCTTGGCCATAGAAAAAGATTCTTTTCTGCCCCAGTGTGAAGTCTTCCACCTGCCACGTTCATACAGGATGTGAAGAAAAGAAAGTACACACTTTTATTTCTATTGGGCCCCATTTATGCAGTACGGTTCGGTTCTACACATAGCAGCAACTCAACGTCGATTCCTTGACTGACATACTTTTTCCTTGCATCGGCGCAACATAGTGCATGGCCTTAGCTCGCGGCTTACAAGATACATATATATAGACGGTGGCATCGATCCGCTCGTCAGAAGTTAGCTTGACTTTTTTTATTATAGTATAAATTTGGATCACAATAAAACAAAGAGGGGGAGAGAGAGAGCATCTTTGAGCTGGGCCCAAAGCAATAGATAGCCGGTGTGGCAGAGGTGCCCCAGTGAGCCACATACATGTGGCGAAGGAGCAACTGGGGGCGTGGGAAAGGGGGGGGGGATTCTGGATGCTCTCCTTGATTGCTTAGGATAGGTTAGAGGAGGCATAGAGGCTCGACATTGTCGCTTCCATCAACGATAGGGCTTCCGTAGTGGGTTTTCATCGTGGAAGAGCTCAGGGCAGAGCGGGTCTTCGGCGTTGGCTCCGGTTGGACAAGGGGAACCCTGCGGAGCTGAGGGGGCGGTGGGGCGGCCGTAGGAGATCAGGGACAAAGGAATCTTCCACAATGGATTTGAGCACCCTAATGAGAGAGTAGATTTTAATCTTCGGGATTCAGTTTAGACGGGGAATCAATAGTTTATGGACCAAATGGCAGGAATATGATTTTAGGGTTTAAACCACCGAACCTCTACGGATTTGGGGTTTGAGATAAGACTTTTTTTCAATAGAAAACTTTTTAGTTGGAGGAAGATGCTCCTGCCATGCTAGATACAAGAACGCACGGACAGAGGCAACCACCCGCACAGGCACAGTGCACACCTGCTCGCGCCAGCGCTGATGCGCACGCGCGTGTACGTCCTTTCCGGAGCACCACACGACCGGGCGACTGTACGTACGCTACGCTACGCGGCCGTAGGTAGGGCGCGCTGGCAAACGCGCGAGACCGGCTCCAGCCTAGCTCCCGCGACAGGACGACACTGAAGCGATGTAAAGCGGCCGCTCCAGGGTGCCGTGCCCGCTCTGATCAGGCCGAGCACGCCAGCCGCGCGCTCAGTTCGCCGGTCGCTCCTTCGTCCACGACCACCCGGAATTTAATTCAAAATTTGTCTAAGCTGCCCCAAATGAACGTCACCTTGAAATCCATGTTGTTTTGTACCACGAGCTATCCCATTCCGGTTTAGTATGAACCCTGGCATGTTTGGTGGTGCACTAGGAATGTGACAATCTCCACCGGGATTGCACGCCTGACATGTGTACCCTACTTTTTTTTAGAAGTATTACTGCGTTTATATTGAACCTCTGAAAAGTCAAGAGCTAACCAAGAGATTATGGCTGTGGCAGGGAGTATTGGTATGGCCGAGTTTAACCATTGTAGGAGGGATATGAATAGAGTAGCTCATAATATTGCTAGGTTTAGTTTCAGCTCGAGAGCTGATTGTAATTGGGTCGAGGAACCCCCTAGCTTTCTTCTTCAACCCCTCCTCGATGATGTAACGTACTTGTGATTGCGAGGCGGCAAGTTTCTTACGCACTCTTTTCTTTCCAGGGTACCTAAGGGGGCTGGAAGGTTTTTAATGAGGCGGCTTGATGACCGAATATAGTGGTGATATTTCAAAAAAAAAGATACAATAACAGCCAGTGTAACACCTAGCCATGTCTTACAATACTTGTTATCGCAGCTATCCTCTTCTAACACATGTGCAACCTCATTCGCAGTACGACGCACCGTACGCACGGAGTACTCCTTGAAACTCCGGAGACTCTCCGCCACAAATCTTCCTCATCTCCCACCTCATTTTCTCCTAACTTGGTGACGGGCACTGTCGTTACATTAGAGGCGATGTCCCCAACCAATGGTGGAGCTAACAGGGTGGAAGGGTGGGCACACCCTACGCTAACATTTGGCCCAACTCACATGTCTTGTCTTTATTGGAAAATAAGAAGAAGAAAAGTAAAAAAGGACCTACCCATGGAAGGTCTACCTCACCTTAGCAAAATGGGATGGATTCACCACTCCCCAACAACATCTGGCCTGGGGTAAGAGGAGGACTGAGAGCCTTCCCTGCCGAGGCAGACAACCCAAGGAAACCCATGTTGTAAATGTGCGTAAGCTCACCATCCGGGCCACAGGTCCGTGGATCCCCTTATGCTGTTGAGGCGCGCCACCTCGTTGAGCTCCAAGACGAGTGATGGGGGGCGACACACGCAGATGAGGCGGAGCACAGTATCAGAGCGAACAGATATATAGTGGGAAATTAGAAAAAAAAAATTAGGTGTGACGGCGGCTAAACCTTGTTGGATTGCTGCCTTCGCCCGTCACAACATGGCGAAGCACATGCACGTTCCCGTGGTGAGCATGTTTTTAGCTCTATGTGTGGGCAATGTGGGGGTCGCAGAGTCCACGGGGAGTCCCTGCAAGCGCTTGCTCCCTAGCGCATACCATGCGCCATTTTCATCCTCGTCGGGGAGGTCATCTTAATTAATTAGTGGGAGTCGAAAATTATTCGTTTTTTAAGTAGAAAACTAGTCAAGGTTCAAAATAGATCAGGATTATAGTATAATTTAAGGTACAAACGGATAGGAATTCCAGTTCGTGTTCATTTCGTCCAACCTCTGCAATTTCTAGTGAACTTTTTCTAGTTTGAAGTATAGTAAAAGAGTACGTGGCCCCGGGATATGGAATTGTGGCAGGGCTGCGGCCGACGGCGACGGGGTCATGCGTGCACGTGTGCAGGGACTAGGGAGGAGGCGCCGTGGCGTGCCGCCGGATGGGTCGCGGTCGCGCCATGCCATGCCACGAGGGGACACCGTACGCGCGCCGGGCGGCGCTTTATCGGAGCGCGCACGCCGTGGACCGTCGCTCTCAGTTCAGTACACTCACAGCTGCTGCTGCTGCGTGCTGTCGACGGCGGTGCGACCGTACGTGGGGAATTGCCGTGCCGCCCACCGGTGGACGCGCGCATGTGTGTCTCTCAGGTGGTGCGCAACGAGGCGCGCGGCCCCGGGATACGGAAAAATTCTGCCATACGACCTGCACATGTACTATGCATGCGTGCATGCTGCTTTCCAGATGATTTGTGCACGGCACGCATAAAACTTTGGATCCGAGGCACGCTGGGTTTCGGTGCTTTCCAAACTGCATTGGGATTCGTATTACCAAATGAGTTGGAACTGTTATTTTGCCACGTAAATACGCCGGCGCAACTGAGATTCTACAGCTTGCACATGGGTTGTAGCCCAGAACAATAGCTCGCACCATTGGATTGTTTCATGATTTCACCTGACCGAGAAATAAACTGGGTGTCTCTAACACTCAACCGACTAACACTCAGCCGATTGATATTTAACTTATGTATCAGTCTAATTACATCAACGTGTTTCAATACGGATCTAAATAAAATACAAACATGAGCACATATGAATCTTCAAGCAGAAACAAAATCCACTGCTAGCGCACGTAACTGAGACATAAGGTACATCTCAACTAGCTGAAACTTAGCAATTCCGTTCTGCTAATCATCAACGACACGGAGATCAAAGCAGTTTGACTCCTCATATTGAATACCGTTACATCCTTAGGACATCTCCAACGGGGCGACGCATTTCGGTCGACCAAATTGTTCGCGCACGTCTGTTTGCATGGCCCCGCGGACGCCGAAATGGTCGCTAGACGCAAATTGTCCATTTGCGTCGCGGCAACCCAGCGGTCCGACGCTTTTTAGAGAAACTTAAGTAGAATCTATATATTGTTTGATCATGCCATGCGAAGTCGAATCAAACAAATTTAACATACAAACTAGGAGAACAAACGCGAGAACAAACAAATTTTAAACTAATTAATTCTTGTACTTCTTGTTAGAAGGCCCTACCTCGTCATCCTCACGGACGTGCCTCCTGCTCGTCACCTCCTCTGAAGAGGTACTGCCGGTCGACGCGTCCGACGAGTTTGAGTTTCCCTCTGACGAGTGGTCATTGGGGTCTTCCTCGTCGTTGGTGAACGGATGACGAGCCTCCGCATGCGTATGCACCCTCGCCCGGGCCCTTGCCTCCTTCCTTCCCGCCGCCGCGTTGTCGGCCGCCTCCAGCCGTGCCCACCTTGCGTCTGAGTTCTCCTCCTCATCCTGGTCGTCGAGGCCATCGGCGCCCCCTCCTCCTCGCCCTCCGTCGGCGGGGATCTAGGGTTGCTCTGCGTGGCAACCCTATCCCACCAATGCCGCCATCCCAGCGGCTTCCCCTCGATGTCGGTGTCCAATGGCAACGACATGTTGCTCATGGTGGCTAGCCGGTCTTGGAGAAGAAGAAGAATGACAGTCGGTTGGAGATGAAGTAGAGCAGGCGCAGGGGTTTTATTCAACGGGGATTAATGACGTGCGTATAACGAAGAGGTCTGCGATTGCTCTTCCGCGACGGTTTGGCGCTCCATTCCGGCGGTTGGCGTGTCAATCGGCGCGGTTTCCCTCCACGGCAGTTGTTCTGCTTTAATTCGCGTCGGCTCGAGCCAGGGTCGTTGCCAGGCGAGCCATGGGAGAAGGTAGCGAACGCTCGACGGGACCGCGCAGCGTCCACGAAGACGCAAACATGCCACATATTTCCGCCGCATTTGCATCTCCGCGGACACCCTGGACACGATACGTCGACCCGCTGAAGCAGGGTGCAGGCGTATTTCCGGTCCGCACGGACGCAAACGGTCACGCAGCATCCGTTTGCGTCACCCCATTGGAGATGTCCTTAAGGTCTTTTTCCAACCTACTCTCGCTATGGTAGTGCCTTATATCTACATTTGCCATTATTAGCGATGGTTGCTGCTCTAGAACGTTAGTCATTTGAGCCCTTAGCATGACGACTTTCCTCTATCTACTACAATAAGATTTACCACGACAAGTTTTGCCTAGCTCATGCTAGTGTCTATTGTCGTCTCTACGTGTGTGGACTACCTATTTGTAATTTTATTTTTTCTTTGTTTATTTATACTACTCATATAAATATAGTTAACATGCACGCATGAGTTTAAGATAAACTTTGACCACTAATTTAGTTTATAAAATATAAATTATATAATTATACCATACGATTCATATTCAAAAGAGTCCTAACAATATAATTTCTGTGACATATAATTCATATTCTATTGATCACGAGAAAATACTAGTATTAATGATTATTAATAAATCGGTTAAATTTCCGTAAAAACAAAATTTAATGTAGGTCTCCTGCTCCCTTCTCCTACGCAACCGACCCAATAACGCAAAAGCCCTCACTTCCTTCTTCCAGGTTCCAGCCGCACGCTCCTCTACTCCACCATCGGATCTGCCACGCTCCCCACATTACTGTACGGCACCCAAACCCAACGCAGCTCCGGTACCATCCGCGAAGCAACCTGCTGGCTGCTGCCGATATATAGGACGCACACGCTCGCACCACCACACGGCCACCATTGATTTCCAGCGTAAAGTAACACTTTTGAGTTTTGAGTAAGCAACTAAGCAAGCCATGGCTGCGGTGGGCAAGCTGGGCAAGGCCAAGGAGGCGGACGCGGCGCGCTGCAGGAGGCACCCGAGCCACCGGCACGCGGCGGGCGTGTGCCCCTTCTGCCTCAGCGACCGGCTCTCGCGCCTCTCCGCCGCCGCCAAGGCCGCCGCCGACGCCTCCGCCTCCTCGTCGGCGTCGTCACCGCGCTCGTCCGGTGGGGAGAGCGTCGCGTCCGCGCCGCCGCCCTGGCGCGAGACGAGGCGGGCGAGGCTGGGGATGCTGATGCGGCAGGAGGAGGCGGCCGCGGGTGACCGTCACGGCGGCCAGGAGAAGGCGCCGGCTCCGGCGCCGGTGGACGCCGAGGAGAAGAAGCCGGCCAAGAGGAGCAACTTCTGGGCCAGGCTGCAGCAGGGGAGGAGCTGGTACAGGAGGGACGGTTGCTCGCTGGCGCACTCCAAGGCGGCCGGCGACAAGACCGCCAAGCGGGCGCCGCTGTTCTGAGCTCCGGCGCACGCGCGGTGCAGTGAGCTGTTCTGCACTCCGCCGAGGCGCGTGCGATTGGTTCTTCTTCGTGGAATCTTGGTCGTGTGCCGCACTCAAATCTGCGTTGCTGGTCACCTGCCCGCTGCCGCTGGCACCTTTCCGGTAGTAGGTCGTTGTTCTATTGGTTTGTGCCTGTTGTTGCGTGGTTGTTGGAAGGACAGCCTAATGGCTCGTCCAATTTTGTATAGATCTCCATGGAAAGAACCGGTGACACTTCTCTTGACATGCTGACGAGATTCACTAGCTCTGTACTGAATTGCAACTCGGCTTGATCATTAGTTCGTCAATGTTGTAGCTCTGTTCGAAAGTTCAGTTGGTTGACGTGTGTTTTAATCGGGACACGCGTGTTTGCTTTGTTCAGAGGCAGGAAAATACAAAAGTAGGTTGTTTTAGTTGTAAAGTAGGTTGCATTGCTTAATACTTCCTTCGATTTCTTTTAATTGATTCAGATTTAGTACAACTTTACACGCCCCGTCGTGTTTGCTTTCATAGAGCAATGCCGAAGGGGGAACGCTCGGCGTCCGTCGTCTGATGGGAAGCCCAAAAAACAGTTGTTCTCCGCGCTGTACGATCGTGATCCGACGTCAGAAATCAACCGCAACGTAATTTTTGTGCATTTGCCCCCCCCCCCCCCCCGATTTTCGGAAACTCAAGCCGCAATCCTAATCTCTCCCAATTAAACTGAAAGGTATATCCCTTTGGACACGATCTCCCCAATATTTACAACAAAATTGACTCGAACCGAGTATTACAACAAAATCTGTAACTCAGCTTATAACAAATATATACTATTACAACAAAAGTTTCATAACAAAATTTTAAAAATAATTTTATAAAAAGTGGTTAAACAGCAACTATTTTGCTCCAGGTTGGTTAACGATAAAATTCGATAGAAATTACAACAAAAACTGACGTCTATTACAACAAAAAGAACATGTGTTTGTGGGTATGAAAAAAAGGTTAAGAATAATAAATTTGCTACAAATTTATTTACAACAGAAATCACCTAATATTTTAATAAAAACTATAGACGGTTACAACAAAAATCACAAACTTGTGACAAGCGTCTCGGTAAACATTACAACATCTCATGTGTGCTTTGGCTACAAAACTTGTACGCCTTTGTTATAAAAATTACTAACTTATTCAACATCGAGAAAATCATAGGAATTTTTTTTGTCAATAGCGGACTAGATTCCACCAAAACGGTGTTGCGGGCCGTGGATCGGATACACATGCTAGCGAGAAGAGAAGCAACGTTGCAGCAACTAGAAATACGACAGTGTGGTGTTTTTAAAGAGAGGCTTGCATGCATTCTACCTTTTTAAGAGTAGTTACTAGCATATGTTAGCTTTTTTGAGAGAGAGGGAGAGAACTAACAGATGTTAGCTAACACTGGGGCATCCAGAAAAAACAAACAGATGGAGGTCCAACATTAGCTAACCTACGGGTGCACATGGGCTGGTGGGCTTGGCCAAGAAATAACGAGCGGAAGGTGGTCTAGACGGGAGCGCACGCGCAAGCTAGGCACGGCGTTTCCCATGCCGAAAAGTTACATTACCATTTCTTTTGCCAACCTGAAAGCAGTTTGTTAGGATAGTAGTATACAGAGTTGGGTTAACAAGCATCAATCAACTCTAGACAATATGATAAAATAATTGGTGGCAAGCAACTATTGTTCAAATTTCAAGGTCATACCTGAGGTGCATTGAGCATGTTTGTCATTGACGTGGCCCCACTAGCGACAGCCTCTCCAATCTCCATGGTCACTACGAGTAATAGCACGCGCTGCACTGGAGAAGTAAAGCCGCAATTATATAGAGTTTGTAAGGAAAGATGCTTATATCCAAATTGCCCGAGCCAGCCTCGCTTGGGAGACACCGAAGGCTCCCCACCAAGCCCTAGCACGCCTCCCCTTCGGCTGCTGCCGCCGCCGCACCACTGGTGGTGGCGCCCGTCTCACCAAAGGGAAGAGGGCCAAGGAGGCACACGCGGCGATGCATCAAAGGGAGAGGTATGGCGGCAGGCACGTGCGGACGATGGCGGTGGAGGTGTTGGGGGTGCGCGGATCGGGAGAGGGTAACCTCAGCGCCGCCATTCGAGGCGTTGCTGCCATGGTGGGTGGCGGTAGTAGCGGGCCCATCCTAGATCCGATCTGAGCCGACGGGTCGGTGAATTGCATGCATGGCTGGACAAGGTGCTATACGAGATGGTGGTGGTGTGGACCTCTTAGTCTACCATGTGATCCATCTTGGTCGGCATCTTCATCATCTCTTCTACGCCGACATGTGCCGTGGGGGCTAATGGCTCAGCTAGAATAAAGGGGGCGGTGTTAGGGTTCCTCTCGCGCCAGGAGAAGATGTGCTTGATGCTTGTCCTCCTTGGCCGGAGTGTTGAGTCCGGAAGGCTCCGCTTGCAAATTTTCTTGGGCACCTCATGCATGAAGATTGCTAGATCGGATGGGATTCGGTCGCGCGCATCCTTGTTTTTTCCAATCGTTTGTTTTCAGGAGGGAGCGGCACGAAACTCTTCTATATGTTGCCATCATGGGACATGTCTTTTTTTCCATGGTGAAGTTCAAGAGATGGAGAATGCCATGGAAGCTGAGATATGAGGACTAGAATGGTGGTTCGAGTTTTTGCAGCGATGAGGAATTTGCTTCATGATCCAGGATTCCTAGCAACGGCATGCAAATGGGGGCGACAACACACGGGAAGTACGCTGCCCTGGTCCAACTGGCGAGGCAGCGGCTAACAATTACTTGTCCTCGATGTATTTTTACAAATTTCCGGTCCCCACCGCTAGTTAGGAGCTTGATTTCACTTTCTGAGAGCATCTCTAGTCGCCTCCCCAAAAAAGTCCAGCACGCCAATTTAGGACTCTTGTTGGAGAGCGCAGGACAAAAAGAAATAAAAATCCGGACAAAAAAGAGACCTTTTTCCAGCTGCATGCCTCAAACAGCATCTGAATGCATACATCATGGTAGAGGGGGCCAGCGCATGCGAAAAAAGTGGGTGAAAAAAATTATGTGAGATAGGTGAGAAAAAAAAAGATGACATGTGGAGACTAGAGGGACTGGATGCATTTCATCCGTCGCTTTATCTGTGTCCGTCATCCCTGACCCGTCCTCCGTGCATAGAGTCTCTACTAGAGATGTCAGACATAAAATGCGCCGCTTTTTGGCTTAGGGGAACGTGACCTGGGAGCTTTTTTTTCATGCGGACCCCAAACATGCGACTGGAGATGTTCTAAGTGTATATAGACTTATCTATCTTGTTGTTTATTCATGGTCGCAGATACCCATTGGGTATCCTTAGATTTCAGAAACTAAGTGTATATAAGTCAGATTCAATCATGATTGGCATTTGACTATGTTGGAGTTGACTATGCTGGAGGGAGAATTCCAGGCCTTTCAAGCATGAGCGCAGCTTTGTTCCAGGGCATCCTTACAAGATTGCAAGGAAGGGCAGGCGGAAAATATGATCTGCCCAGAACTGTCACACAGAATCATACCAGCGCCAGGAGTACCATCTCCCAGGTGAAAACCTTTGGTGTGACCTTCGTTGGTCATACTAACAGTGTTTCGGCATTGTTATCATGATGAAGGCATTGCATGAGATTTGCCCAGTCCTGTTTTCCAAGGATAAAACCCGTGATCAAGTCTTTGACTGAATCTGCGTCGCTACCCTTCCTTTTAGAGAAGCTTCTCATGATTTGTGTTCTTTTCTTTGCAAATGCTCACGACCCGCGTGTTGTCACGATAATAGTTGATGTCATTGTTGGTTATTGTCCCCTTAGATCTTGGTTCTTTTTTCCTTTAATAATTCGACTGTGTGTATTCTTGATGTCTACAGTTGTTTATGATATTGAGCTTTTGCAGAGAACAAGAGTAATTGATATTTCTGGATATTAATATATTACCCTTTATCGCGAAAATGAAAAACTGTGACATTGTACTGCTACCGCCGAGCATACTGGTCCTAGGATCTCTTGCCGAGTGAAGCTAACATTTGGTGCACATAAATGCTTTTCCTTTTTTTCAGAGACCATCAAGAACTGCTTAAGTTCATGATTACATGCTTCGCCATTTGAGGCGAATCTCTGAACTACTTTCTACGCCTTTGTTTTCTATTTGGTGATCCTGTACTGTACACTAGTCTCAGAGGCCGGCGCTGATCCTCCTTGTTGAAAGGAGAAAAAGATCTGCACACTAGCTTTTCTGTACCTTCCGCAACATTTTTGGAGGGAAGGGACAAGCTGTATCTCCTCTTCTGCAGCTACAGCTCTCCAGTTCTTCACAAGCTGAACTTTCATATTCTAACTTTGGATATGTCAAACTACCTTGTCGGTCATCAAATTGTTCAACTCGTGTCAATCGTGTTGTCATCCTCATCAAGGTAATCCACCTGTGGAATGCTTTTGCTTGAGTGCCGTTTTAATCCCTCGAATATCTCGTCTAGCGACTCTGAAGAAGTAGATGAGCTCGTACGTGATAGGCTCGAAGGAAGCAACTTCTTGAAACTCGCGTTCGATCTGAAACTCTGAAATCCCGCCTTCATCGAGGCCCATCTAGACGTGACCCCAGCTGATGGCTCTGCTTCTACACTAACAGGAGATGGTTTTTCAGAGTTCCCTGCTTCGAGCGAAATAGAGGTGGAATGAGTTTCCTTCTGCACTTGCTTAACTGACTGATGACTGCTGGGATTGGGATGTTCCGTAATGGAAGAATATTTATGGTCAACGTTGACACCATATTTCGACTGGGCTCCTCCTTCACTTTTGGCAGGATACACTGTTACTTTCAATCCCACCTTCTCTGCAGCCTGTTGAAAACAAATAGAAGAGTCAAATAAGAGTGAGGCCTCCAAGCACCCTAACATTTCAACTCTGAACATTCCTAAGAGACAAGCAGACGCCTAGAGAAACGAAACAAGAGTTGTAAGGCCATCGCTGGAAAATGGCCAATCATGCAAGCAAATGAATTCACACCTGTAGCACGTTTCCAGATTCAACGTCTTTGCTTACAGAACTGAAATTTCTTGCCAATGGAGTAACCTGCTCACCGAGTTTACGCGCTTGTTCAATCCAAGATCTTTCTGCAGATGAAACAAAGCATATTCAGGCAATATCTGATAGGAAAAGCTTGTGACTGAGCAACAGGCTTGACTAAGAAAAAACATAAATCAAAGATTAGATCAGCCAAACAGTGTCGAAACCAACAGTGATATTTAGACGTCAAACTATACTCTGTAAATGGGTTGAGTACGTGCATCATTTCGATGCAAGGGATCTTCCAAAAAAATCTTCTATCCTATTTAAATTGCCTAAAAAAAGCTCTTCCTTTATCTTCTTTTTCTGTAAAACGGTTTTACCAGTAGTTAAACTGACATGGTAAATCGTAGATTTCCAATAAAGTTAGAAGCACCAGATTATTTATGTTGCTGCCAATTCAGTTAAATTTTTATTCGCAGAGGACTGCTATACTGAAATCCCATAAGAGCAAGAGGTAGGAACAAGCGTGTGTGGAGTAGCAAGAAAAGGTACCAGCCTAGATACATGATGATCCTTACCTTTCTGCAGAATAAACACCCCAGATGGATCAAATCCGTCCATATCTTCTTCTTCCTCGGTCCAGAATTTGAACCTTTTCCAGCTTCCAAAAATTTCAAACAGATATCCAAAGAAATTACCAGCGACTAGTATGGTATAAACAACCATAATGAGTGGATAAATTCTGTTGAAGTTCCTCCCGAAGAAAGGAACTGCATCATCGATGCTCCCCATCCTCTACAGAATAATACAAAGCGATTATTAATCCAGCGGTTAACTAGGACTTATTTATCAGGTAAACAGTAAGCTTGAAAAAATAAGCGGCGTAATTTCCTTCCAATATGAACTAATAATCCTATAATGGGTAATAATTTTCTATGTTAGAATTTAATTTTTTTTCCTCCAAATAGGGTGATAATAAAAGACTATTGTTGCTTTTATATTCCTTTTTTTTGTGTCCTTATGCATAAAAAACTATTCATGAGGAAGATTGGTTAAAATCTACATCTTTGAATCATAGTAGTTACATAAGAGTGTGGTAAAAAGATACAGCAAAGGAACATATCAGAACTATTACCTTCTCAAAAGTAGTTCTAACATCCCCACCAAGATGAACGAGATTCAGAAAGTTGTAAGAGATAGCTGGAGCATATCTTGCAACCATTCTGGAAAAAATACATTTGATGCAGAAGTTATGATAGATTGCAAAAAAAAGTTGGATTGATGCACTTGAAACACCAAATGGTAGGAAATTGGAACACTTACGAGCAGATCATAAGCAGGCTGACGGAGCTGGTTTGTCTTGGAGTAAGTGAATAGACTACCATCATCCCAATCCTAAAGAGCGGATAATATGTGCAAATGCACATATACAGCAACGGAGCAAATGCAACAACCTGTTAAGTGTTATAAGGAAAGCGTTAAAATTAATATATCAAAGGTCATTCCTTTGATGATGAATGTACAAACAAGTAAAAGGGATATGCATGTGACTAAACAATCCAGCAAAGAAACTTATGTTCACATAAAAGCAGACTTTTTAAATGTACACATGTAGTTATTGCGCATATATTATTCCAAATTAGTGGCAAAGTACTCTACAGAATGGATTGTTTTTCTGCATAGGTAACAAATGTGTGTCATATTGTTGCATACGTACAGGTATAACAGACTAACAATAGAAAGAAAGTGGTGATCGTAGATAAGAAACTTCCTGTAATTTTGCTCCAAACTGGAGGAAATATTTCAGATTCTACTTCAAACAGAACAAGGAAATGTTACACACTTGAATTGGCCAGTTTCTTACCTGGACTAGAACTTCTTGCTTTCCTGCAGCATTTATAAGAATGGAAAAAAGTGACAAATGAACACCAGTTGACAGTAAAGTGGCCTCAGCCAACAGTATGGCAGTTGAGATGCAGCCAAGGAGTACAGCAAGAACTTTCAGAAGTCGCTTTCTCAGCATACAACGCCAAATGAACTCTGAAAATGTGAAGGTCTTCGCACGTCAGTTCCATGAATAATTGATATGTCAGGGATATTTACTAAAAAATATTGGTGTGTACATGATAAATTCAGGGAATGGCTGTAAAAGATCCTTTAACATCGACATACTGTACTGTTTTGTGTAAGAGAGCTAAGTAGGTCCTGCATTCTCTTGTTTTGATTAGCCTTTGACCAAAATAAATTATCTAATCCTGTGAAGGTTATCTACTTATGCATCAATTGACTGTGATATTGGTGTTCACTAGAGTGCTTGCAGGACTGCCAGAAGATGGTGGCTGGCGCCACGAAGTTAGAGTCGGTTATCAGAATAATTATGTCCCATTTTAGGTGGCGTATGAAGTATAGGCCTTGTCAATTGTAATTTAGGTGGCCTGCCAGACCTATTGCTTTTTTTTTGTAACTCAGTGACTTTGTAAGAAAAGGTTGGCTTGTCAGTTGTGCACCTATGGTGCAGAAGCCAGGAGAGATCTTTCTGTTCCATGATATAAAAAAACATGGTTTATTCATATGCACCTGCAGTTTGGCACTTCATGAATGAATGTCAGGTTCCTGGGTATGGTAACTTCACCTAGTAGCTTGTGTAAGGCATTTTCAGTTGTTACATTGGTAAAGAGAGATTACAAGATATTTCAAATCTGGATTGTCGGAGCATACCTATATGGTCAAGGAAGGACCCTAGTGTGCCTGATCGACTTTCCCTTATATCTGATACATATTTCCTGTAAGAACAAAGATAAAGTAAATTACCAATGCTTCAAGCTGATGTCTCGAATATTTGGCATCGAGATAACTCATAATCATACTGCAATGCCATCTGATTGTTGTAGTGCGGGTAATGTTAAGAAGTAACTCATAAAGTATATTTTGCTCAGAGAGACATAGTTTATCTACTACTAAGTCTTCACCTAGACAAACACAGTTCTGAAATACCAGGAACTAGATCTAATGAAATACTCATGTTAGCACTTTTCAAGCAAGTGCATCTAATGGTTCAATCAGGCTCATTTTAAGAATGTCTGCAAAATGACAAACATTTGAGTATGAGTTCTAGAAAAAATATCTGTTTATGTCATTCACTAATTTCAACTACATGATAACAAAGCCAACCAAAATGGATTCATGTATATACAGTAGTGAAATAGTCACTATCATCCTCAGTGCAACAGGGAATCGAATTGGCTGAGCATTTTGTGGCGGTGCAAATACCACAAAATATTCCCCCAGCCTAGGTTATCACAGTATATTTTTTTTCAAAAAGGATGATCACAGTATATGGTTAAACAGGGCATAACATTCATCAAAATGCTCCAAAGATTTCTCATGGAGTTGTATTACGACGTTAATTATCAGTTTTCTGGACACACTGACAGTCTGACACAAAGATTTATCTGTAAAAAAATCAATACGCACCATCCATCTGCATCATGTTGCTCATAGTTTGTAACTGTGTCTTCTAGTTCAAGGGCTTCCATGACAGCGGTTGTATAATTGCTGCAAAACAACCCAATACAGTTAAACAGTTACAACTAAGAGATGCAAAATATGGTTCCGTGTATACAATATTCTACATTGATGCAAAGTTTTGTTTTCGAAATACCAAATGTACAGGTTTAGCATATTGTACCTTTTACACCTACAGTACTCCTCATGTGCTCTCCTAAGTCGACGTCGAAGTTCAGCCATTGTTTTTTCGTCAGTATCATAATCCATATCATTTTCTTCTAATTTTCCACCAGAAATCTTGACCAGTGGGTCATCTCTCAGCTGAGAAAAAAAAATTTGAGACTAAGAGTTATTATGAATAATTGCAATATGAAATGCTGATTTGTAGCGGGGCCTGGTCATCCATACCATTTGAGCCAGCATATCATCAATAATATCCATATAAGGCCTTACTGGGTCACGCTTGGACATTTGTTTCGATGTGGCTTGAACAACCTTAAACAAAGAAAGAAACAGGTCTTTAGCAGAATGCAATGATCATGAGATGACAGTTCAAGAACCCAGAGAAGCACATACAGCAATTGTGTTGCAATATTCTTCGTGAGCATTGACAAGTTTTACATCCATCTTTGCAACTATGTGAGAGAGAACTTTTTGGCGGCGAGTCCAGTTAGCATTTTTCCATATATCCTTTGGAATTTCGCTCAATCCAAAACCAAGAAGAAAGGCACCTGTCACTAGTCCAAAGGTATTTGAACATGCCATGGCAAAGCCCAAAATAGCACCACCCCTGCAACAATAGAATTTTTTTTTCAAGTTGACACAGTGAATAGAAAGTTGAACCTAGTATCCAGCCATCACAAAATGGACCAAAAACAAGAAAAAAAAATTGGTGGGAAGGATCGAAATAGTTCAAAATGGATAATGTTCCTTTTATTTTTCTGAATTCAAACTGGATAAAGTTCAAATGACAAGTTGATAAAAGTTATAAGAGAAGTTAATTAAAACTGTAATACAGTGGCTATTTGTTCCACTTGAGAGCGTCCAAAACAGTTCAAATCAAACATACAATTGAACTAGATGCGCGTATTAGATGGTTAGTGAGATACATAAGCTCAGTAGACATTCAAAACATAAGTACATACCAATCGTGACGCATGATCATAATCAGAATGACTCCGAAAAAGCCGATAGCTCCCACAATTTCATAATAGAGCAAGTTGGCTCTGATACTGGTTTTCAACCTTTCCTTAACAGTGAAATCTCCAGCATCCTCATAGCCACGGATGGTAGGAACGACAACCCTGCTCAGATGAACAGAATTGGGCATGAGAACACTTGTGAAATGTTTTATTTAGACAAACAATCTAACTGCTGAAAACTGAAAGAGAGTTCTGCAACAAAAAGTGGTGCAGCCGAAAAACATTGTGCACTGAAGCAACTGAGGTAAGAAGTTTTGATAGTAATTTTGTAACTTCATTATAAAAATAGCAACATAAAACAAACCCACGGGATTTCGTCATGCTGCCTACGAAATATAATTTGAGATCAATATAAAATTCAGATAAGTATATAATTTAGTGAAGTTGACAGAAAATTTTGGTCAAATCGTTAAACTATTCAGACTGACGAAGCGGCGGCGCTCAAGAAGGCGAAGTACATGTAGCATTGACTAAATGCACAATTGGAAACAAAGGCTGCAGTTTCAGACAAGTTGCATGTTATGAAAAGGACATTTCAAGTTTTCACCTTATCATTAGCCCTGGACGTTACCACACACACAAGTTATTGTGATGAGCTGACATACCATGCTAGTATAAATGAGCTCCAGTAAGACCAGCTCCAAAAGAATCCAACGTCTCCCTTCTGATTGCCGGTAATTGTCTGAAGGTCAGGTAAATGGAATAGGAGGTCAGAATTCAGAGAACAGAAGAGACCCTCTCGCAGGCCATGCATGAGTACAATGTTCCAAGTATATACATCTGTAGCCGTCTAATAAAAGATAGAAAGATACGTTTGTACCAACTGCGGCGACCAGTCCAAACCTAGTTTTAGTTGATTCCTTAAGTTGTCGGAACAGGCAAACTCCTCAAGCCATATATGCCCATGGGACGACTAATTCCACCATCAAAATCATCCCGTTGCTTGTGTTGAACTTTTCACGCTTCCGTGTCTCGTTACCAACATTGCAAACACGCAGATGAATTCGCACACGTACGCGACCACATTTTCGCTTGTATATCCTGGAGCGCGCGCGCGCTCACGCCCACGACAGGATTCGCGTGAGCGAGTGATTCACCATCATCACTACTCTGCGGATGCGCTTCCCGGAACCACCGCGCGCGGTGAACACAAAGTCGATACGCGCACGAGCGAGCAGCCTAGTTTCTCGATTCGACGAAATGGCAACTGCCAACTAAATTGAACAGCGCGCGACGCACTAATGAAGCAAGGAGCAGCAGATAGCAGCGCGCGTGGTGCCGGGGAGGGAGGGAGGGAGGGAAGGAGGGGGTGCCGGCCGGGGTCGTACCGTGTAGATGTCGGCGGGGACGAGGATGACGAAGGAGAGGGAGCAGAGCCAGGCGTATCCGACGGTGGCGAGGACGTAGAGCGGCACGGCGGGGCCGGCGAAGTAGCGCAGCGTGGCGGCCACCAGCCCGGCCGTCAGGGGCAGCGATATCAGGTAGAAGACCCACATCTCTCTCCGCTCCGCTAAGCTCCCCGGCCGCCGCCGCCGCCTCGTCTCGCGTGCGCCGCGGCGTCGATTGGGGTGGTGGAGGGCGGGATGACCGAGTTGGTCCGGCGTGGCACTGGCAGGGAAGGAAGCAGGAGGCGACGGGTTAAAAAGCGTGGGCGCGTACGCGGAGCTGGGTGGCGGAGTTGGTGGGACCTGACCAGTTCAGCGGCTGACATGGCCGGGAGGTGGGCCCGGCCCGTTATCTTTGGCCCATCTGACGTAAGCACACGCACTCGCGCAGCCCGTTGGACTTGGACCGCTTCCACGTAGCGAGTCTCGACCCTGGCGACGGCATGATATCATTTGGTTGCGTCCTTCATTCCTGCCATATAATAACAAAAAAAAATCTATGTTTATAGAAGGATGTTGTAAGTTTGTTAAATTTTTGATATATCTGTTGGATTATTAAGCAATTTCCGTGTGAGTTTAATTACCGAAAGCAATATTACAGATGCCCAAGCATACTTAATCATACACATCAGACTAAGCACATGCATCAGATCTGAACATGGAACAAGTAGCAGTGCAAGGTAGGAGAGGAAAAGCACTTACATCGCGACCGGGAAGGTCGCACCAACAGCAGCACCACCACCACCATGGGAGTTGTTGATGTCGCCCATGGTGTAGTCGGACCTGTTGATGAAGCAGCCGAACCGTCGATGAAGAACACGAACAGCAGCGAGCAGTCGCGCCGAGACGCTCCCCAAAAATCTTATCGCCCGTCTCCCGGTGCAGGATCTCAACGGACGGGGTTTCGGAGGCCTACTCTCCCGGACGGCTGTGCAGGCAGTCGCCGGGATGGGGAAGACTAGAGAGTAGCACAGCAAAAGGAACTTCGCGAGAGAGAGAGCGATCTAAGAGCCATGTTTTCCAGATCTGATCGGTCTCCTTGTATAGCCTGGGAGGAGAGCCGCCCCGACCGCGTTGACACGCGTAGGAAACCAGGGACACGCGGCGAGCATGCACATGCAGGTCGACACGTACCCAACTCAGTTGGTGCACCAAGCAAAAATTTAGGCTTCCTTGAGTTGGTGCACCAAGCAAAAATTTAGGCTTCCTTGAGTGTGTCTCGAACTCGAACTCGAACTCGAACTCGAGTCACGAAACGCGACGTGCGTGCGTGCGTGACGAGGCGAGGCGGGGCGGGCGGAGGAGGAGGAGTGCGCGAGGGCTCTTTCTATTCTCACTCACTTGGAATGACTAGAACAGCAGCCCTTATATACCACTCCAACTCACTCCCAACTAGCAATGTGGACTAAACTTTGTCCCCCAAGGCTGTCCCAAGCTGCCAACGTGATGAGCCTTGAGATTTCAAGAATTGTAGACTATATGGGCTGCCTTACTGGGCTGCAGCCCATCTACATTCAACAATCCCCCACCAGATCTCATATGCACATCAGATGACACATTAGTTCCATTTACTGTTTAATATACCTGCACTTCGGTGGAGACTGTTAAGTTGAACTTCCACCTAGGCAAGGTGCTACGCTTGACTACAACTGAACAATGGACTATGCCTTGAATTGTCAGTCTTTGTGCGGCAAGTTTCGCTCAATGCCGGCACGGTACTAGGCTACCTTAGCCTTCCCCTCGGGTGGAGCTTATAAGTCATACTCCTCGGCCCTTCATGAGCTTACTAGAGATTCACCCAAATCTCCCACACTATGACCAGTAGTGTCACTCATATAGGTGTGTTCTTCAAAAGATCGCCCTGTAGGACGGCGTCTTCGCTCATCAAGAGCCGCTCAGAACACATTAAGACATTGTCAACCTTCCTTACAGTAGCTATGAGAGAATTGCATCTGCAGCGGAGTGGGAGTATTAAATTTTCTCTCAACTCGGTCGCTCCGGTTTGTTTTCCCGTGTCCTACTTCACGGAATTTCCGATCACATAGGTTGGGTTACCCCTCGGCAACTCGAGTGGGTCTCAAACCCATCTCCCTCGATGCTAGGTCTATCATGTTTCTTGATAGTCCTTTTGTGAAAGGATCCGCGATTTTTAGCACTTTGGACATACTCCAATGCTATCACTCCGGAGTTCTTCAGTTTTCTGACAGACTTCAGTCTCCTCTTGATATGTTTGGAACTTTTCATATTATCCTTAGAACTTTTCACTTTGATAATTGATACGTCTCCAACGTATCCATAACTTCTGTCGTTCCATGCTTGTTTTATGACAATACTTACATGTTTTGCTTGCACTTTATGATGATTTCATGCATTTTCCGGAACTAACCTATTAACGAGATGCCACAGTGCGGTTCTCGTTTTCTCGCTGTTTTTGGTTCCGTAAAGGTCTGTTCGGGCAATATTCTCGGAATTGGACGAAATCAACGCCAAACCTCCTATTTTTCCCGGAAGGCTCCAGAACACCGAAGAAGAGTCGGAGAGGGGCCAGAGGGCCACCACACCATAAGGCGGCGCGGCCTGGCCTGGGCCCGCGCCAGCCTATGGTGAGGCGCCCCCAGGTGCCCCCCTGCGCCGCCTCTTCGCCTATAAAACCCCTTTCGACCTAAAAACACCGTACCTCTTGACGAAACTCCAGAAAGACTCCAGGGGCGCCGCCACCGTCGCGAAACTCCAATTCGGGGGACAGAACTCTCTGCTCCGGCACCCCGCCGGGACGGGGAAGTGCCCCGGAAGCCATCTCCATCAACGCCATCGCCTCCATCATGCTCCGTGAGTAGTTCCCCCATGGACTACGGGTTCTAGCTGTAGCTAGTTGGTATTCTCTCCCCTATGTACTTCAATACAATGATCTCATGAGCTGCCTTACATGATTGAGATTCATCTCGATGTAATCGGTGTTGTGTTTGTCTGGGATCCGATGGATTGTTACGTTATGATTGTCTATCTACAAAGTTTATGAAGTTATTGTTGCTGCAATCTTGTTATGCTTAATGCTTGTCACTAGGGCCCGAGTGGCATGATCTTAGATTTAAGCTCTATACTTATTGCTTAGATTGTATCTACAAGTTGTATGCACATGTCACTGTCCGGAACCAAAGGCCCCGAAGTGACAAGAATCGGGACAACCGGAGGGGATGGCGGTGATGTGAGGGACACATGTTTTCACCAAGTGTTAATGCTTTGCTCCGGTGCTCTATTAAAAGGAGTACCTTAATATCCAAGAGTTTCCCTTGAGGCCCTGGCTGCCACCGGCCGGTAGGACAAAAGATGTTGTGCAAGTTTCTCATTGCGAGCACGTACGCCTATATATGGAAAACATGCCTACATGATTAATGATCTTGATATTCTGTCTTAATGCTATTTCAATCCTATCAATTGCCCGACCGTAATTTGTTCACCCAACACTTGTTATTGGAGAGTTGCCACTAGTGTAGATAGCTGGGAACCCCGGTCCATATTTCATCATCATATACTTGTTCTACATGACATTGGAAGTAGTATCCACTATTTTCTGGTGCCATTGCTCTCATATTACTATTACTGCTGCTGTGTTATCGTTACTCATCGCTCTTATATCATCGCTACTTTCACATCACCCTCGTTACTAGTGCTTTTCCAGTGCAACTGAATTGACAACTCGATTGTTAAGGCTTATAAGTATTCTTTACCTCCCCTTGTGTCAAATCAATAAATTTGGGTTTTACTTCCCTCGAAGACTATCGCGATCCCCTATACTTGTGGGTCATCAAGACTCATTTTCCGGCGCCGTTGTCGGGAGGCATAGCTCTACTCATAAGTTCACCTGGGGAGTACATTCCACCTCTCTCTCTATTTTATTTTATTTTGTTTTGCTTAGTTTACTTTTGTCTAGTTTATTTGTGCTTAGTTTATTTCTGTCTAGTATTAGTTTGCTTAGTTTACTTTTGTCTAGTTTATTTCAGTTTTGTTTTACTTTCCTCATATACCCAAAAATCCATAAAAATTTGAAAAATCGAAAAATTAAAAATTGTCGTTATGGGAGAACCTACAACCTACTTGGAGCTTATAGAATGTTATAATAATTATAGAGAATCAAGAACTGGTAAAATAATGAGTGCTATGATAGAAAAATTGAATACAATGGCTAGAATCTTGCTTAGACGCCATGATATAAACTGTTGCTCTCAACGAGATACTAAACATCTTAAATTTCAATGTGGCTTTAGTGAGGAATTTTTAATTAAGAACTATAATCGGAATTGCTATATTCATTATGGGTTCGAAGAGGTAGAACAATTTGTCTTATTTATGGGAGCCTCCGAGATAGAATCCTTCATGGTTGAGAATTATGAAGCTTGTGCTATTTGTAAGGACCTTAAAGATTATGTCTCTACTATCCTTAATTCTTGCATAGAATGCTACAGTAGGAATCCTTATATCCTTGATTATAAAGAGAGACACATTAATGCACAAGAATGCACTCACAATTTGCAGGAACCTGTGGAGGAGGAAATTGATGAACCTGAAAGCTCATTGGATGAAAAAGAAGAGGAGAGCGACGAACAAAAGGAGGAAGAATGGATTAGCTACCCATGCCAACCTTCTAATGAGAGTAACTCTTTATCTCTTACATTATTTGATTGTCCTCCATGCTTACCGAAAGAGGTTGAATGTTATGTTCCCGTGGATTCTCTTGAAATACTACCTATAAGTAAAACTTGTGATAATAATTATGCTACCGTTATTTATGATAATCCATGCTACTTTGATAAATCTTATGATAATGCTTTGTTTGTGCCTGATGTCGAAATGCATGGTACTAAAGAATTTTGTTTGGCAAATGTCTATGATAAAGCTCTAGATGATGGTCCTATGTTACTTGATACTATTAATTGTACTACTAATGAAAATGGGATTGGAGAGTTCTTGACTTATTCTACGAGTCCCATATCTATTGAGATTGATCAACTACCTTGTTATATTATTAATAAAAGTAAGTTTGAAAGATTTAATTCCACTATTCTTGAACTTGATAAAAATTATGTGTTTGGAAATCATGAAAAGTATGCTGCATGTGATAGTTATATTGTTGAGTTTGTTCATGAAGCTACTGAAAATTATTATGAGAGAGGAAAATATGGTAGTAAAAATTTGCATGGTACTAAAACACCTCTCTATATGCTTAAAATTTTGAAGCTACACTTGTTTTATCTTCTTATGCTTGTCACTTTGTTCTTCATGAATTTATTTGTGTACAAGATTCCTATGCATAGGAAGCATGTTAGGCTTAAACTTGTTTTGGATTTGCCTCTTGATGCTCTCTTTTGCTTCAAATACTGTTTCTTGCGAGTGCATCATCGAAACTGCTGAGCCCATCTTAATGGCTATAAAGAAAGAACTTTTTGGGAGATAACTCATGTGTTATTTTGCTACAGTACTTTGTTTTATATTTGTGTCTTGGAAGTTGTTTACTACTGTAGTAACCTCTCCTTATCTTAGTTTTGTGTTTTGTTGTGCCAAGTGAAGCCTCTAATCGAAGGTTGATACTAGATTTGGATTTCTCGCGCAGAAACAGATTTCTATCTGTCATGAATCTGGGCTGTTTTCTCTGTAGGTAACTCAGAAAAATATGCAATTTACGTGTGTGTTCCTCAGATATGTACGCAACTTTCATTAGTTTTGAGTTTTCTGATTTGAGCAACGGAAGTATTTATTTAAAATTCGTCTTTACCGGTCGTTCTGTTTTGGCGTATTCTGTCTCTGTTTTTTGCATTGTCTCTTGTGGACTTTAAGCGAGGTTTTCTAGACGTAGAGGGCTGTAGCTAATGTTTTATTGAGTTCTTGCAATATGCCACTACAGGACCAAGGTGGATTCAAAAAATTTTGAGTACTAACCCCTCTAATGAAGTTTATGAGAAGTTTGGTGTGAAGGAAGTTTTCAAGGGTCAAGAGAGGAGGATGATATATGATCAAGAAGAGTGAAAAGTCTAAGCTTGGGGATGCCCCCGTGGTTCATCCCCGCATATTTCAAGAAGACTCAAGCGTCTAAGCTTGGGGATGCCCAAGGCATCCCCTTCTTCATCAACTTATCGAGTTTCTTCTATTGAAACTATATTTTTATTCGGTCACATCTTATGTGCTTTACTTGGAGCGTCTGTGTGTTTATTTTCGTTTTGTTTATGTTTGAATAAATTCGGATCCTAGCAATCCTTGTGTGGGAGAGATACACGCTCCGCTTTTTCATATGAACACTTGTTCTTCGTTTTACTTTAATGTTCAATGATAAAAGTTGGAAGCTACAATACTTATTTGGTTGGAAAAGGAAAATGCCTCATCATGTCTTGGATAATTTGACACTTGGCAATTGTTTTGAGCTCTCAAGTAGATCATGATTAAGTTTTTTCATGTAGTCTAAGCCTATTAGTGGAGAACTACCGTAGAGCTTGTTGAAATTGGTTTGCATGATTGGTCTCTCTTAAGGTCTAGATATTTTCTGGTAAAAGTGTTTGAGCAACAAGGAAGACAGTGTAGAGTTTTATAATGCTTGCAATAAGTTCTTATGTAAGTTTTGTTGTACCGGTTCATACTTGTGTTTGCTTCAAACAACCTTGCTAGCCCAAAGCCTTGTACTGAGAGGAAATGCTTCTCGTGCATCCAAAACCTTGAGCCAAAACCTATGCCATTTGTGTCCACCATATCTACCTACTATGTGGTATTTCCTGCCATTCCAAGTAAATACTTCATGTGCTACCTTTAAACCTTCAAAATGCTTCTCAATTTGTGTTAATGTTTTATAGCTCATGAGGAAGTATGTGGTGTTTATCTTTCAACCTTGTCATTTACTCTTGACAGACTCTCACCAATGGACTAGTGGCTTCATCCGCTTATCCAATAATTTTGCAAAAAGAGCTGGCAATGGGGTTCCTACCCCAATTAATTAACTTGCATTAATAATTCTCTTCACGTGTTTTGCCTCGATCTATCAGTAAGCAACTTAATTTTGCAAATAGACACTCCTTCATGGTATGTGAATGTTGGAAGGCACCCGAGGATTCGGTTAGCCATGGCTTGTGTAAGCAAAAGGTTGGGAGGAGTGTCATCCATAAATAATAAAACTAAAATACATGTGTAAACAAAAGAGAAGAGGGATGATCTACCTTGCTGGTAGAGATAACGTCCTTCATGGGAGCCGCTCTTGAAAGTCTGGTTGATGAGGTAGTTAGAGTGCCCACTATCATTCGTTGACAACAACAAACACCTCTCAAAACTTTACTTTTATGCTCTCTATATGATTTCAAAACTTAAAAAGCTCTAGCACATGATTTAATCCCTGCTTCCCTCTCGCGAAGGGTCATTCTTTTACTTTATGTTGAGTCAGTTTACCTACTTCCTTCCATCTTAGAAGCAAACACTTGTGTCAATCGTGCATTGATTCTTACATACTTGCTTATTTGCATTCATCATATTACTTTATGTTGACAATTATCCATGAGATATGCATGTTGAAAGTTGAAAGCAACCGCTGAAACTTAAATCTTCCTTTGTGTTGCTTCGATGCCTTTACTTTGAATCTATTGCTTTATGAGTTAACTCTTGTGCAAGGCTTTTGATGCTTGTCTTGAAAGTACTCTTCATGAAAAGTTTTGCTATATGTTATCTATTTGTTAGCAACTATAGATCATTGCCTTGAGTCACTTCATTCATTTCATATGCTTTGTAATAGTATGATCAAGATTATGTAAGTAGCATGTCACTACGTAAATTATTCTTTTTATCGTTTACCTGCTCGGGACGAGCGAGAACTAAGCTTGGGGATGCTGATACGTCTCCAACGTATCCATAATTTCTGTCGTTCCATGCTTGTTTTATGACAATACTTACATGTTTTGCTTGCACTTTATGATGATTTCATGCATTTTCCGAACTAACCTATTAACGAGATGCCACAATGCGGCTCTCGTTTTCGCCGTTTTTGGTTCCGTAAAGGCTGTTCGGGCAATATTCTCGGAATTGGACGAAATCAACGCCAAACCTCCTATTTTTCCCGGAAGGCTCCAGAACACCGAAGAAGAGTCGGAGAGGGGCCAGAGGGCCACCACACCATAAGGCGGCGCGGTCTGGCCTGGGCCTGCGCCAGCCTATGGTGAGGCGCCCCCAGGTGCCCCCCTGCGCCGCCTCTTCGCCTATAAAACCCCTTTCGACCTAAAAACACCGTACCTCTTGACGAAACTCCAGAAAGACTCCAGGGGCGCCGCCACCGTCGCGAAACTCCAATTCGGGGGACAGAACTCTCTGTTCCGGCAGCCTGCCGGGACGGGGAAGTGCCCCCGGAAGCCATCTCCATCAACGCCATCGCCTCCATCATGCTCCGTGAGTAGTTCCCCCATGGACTACGGGTTCTAGCTGTAGCTAGTTGGTATTCTCTCCCCTATGTACTTCAATACAATGATCTCATGAGCTGCCTTACATGATTGAGATTCATCCGATGTAATTGGTGTTGTGTTTGTCGGGATCCGATGGATTGTTACGTTATGATTGTCTATCTACAAAGTTTATGAAGTTATTGTTGCTGCAATCTTGTTATGCTTAATGCTTGTCACTAGGGCCCGAGTGGCATGATCTTAGATTTAAGCTCTATACTTATTGCTTAGATTGTATCTACAAGTTGTATGCACATGTCACTGTCCGGAACCAAAGGCCCCGAAGTGACAAGAATCGGGACAACCGGAAGGGATGGCGGTGATGTGAGGGACACATGTTTTCACCAAGTGTTAATGCTTTGCTCCGGTGCTCTATTAAAAGGAGTACCTTAATATCCAGTAGTTTCCCTTGAGGCCCGGCTGCCACCGCCTGGTAGGACAAAAGATGTTGTGCAAGTTTCTCATTGCGAGCACGTACGACTATATATGGAAAACATGCCTACATGATTAATGATCTTGATATTCTGTCTTAATGCTATTTCAATCCTATCAATTGCCCGACTGTAATTTGTTCACCCAACACTTGTTATTGGAGAGTTGCCACTAGTGTAGATAGCTGGGAACCCCGGTCCATATTTCATCATCATATACTTGTTCTACATGACATTGGAAGTAGTATCCACTATTTTCTGGTGCCATTGCTCTCATATTACTATTACTGCTGCTGTGTTACTGTTACTACTGCTCTTATATCACTGCTACTTTCACATCACCCCTGTTACTAGTGCTTTTCCAGGTGCAGCTGAATTGACAACTTAGTTGTTAAGACTTATAAGTATTCTTTACCTCCCCTTGTGTCGAATCAATAAATTTGGGTTTTACTTCCCTCGAAGACTATCGCGATCCCCTATACTTGTGGGTCATCAATAATCACAGTTTGATTATCATAGTTCATGAGGATGGCCGGTATTGGTTTTTCAACCATAGGCAAGTCCATCAAGAGCTCACGAAGCCATTCCGCTTCGACAGTAGCTGTATCTAATGCTGTGAGTTCTGCTTCCATAGTTGACCTCGTTAAGATGGTCTGCTTGCAAGACTTCCAGGAAACAGCGCCACCACCAAGAGTGAAAACATATCCACTTGTGGCCTTCATTTTAGCATCAGAAATCCAATTGGAATCACTATACCCTTCAAGTCCTCTTGGATACCCGGTATAATGAATTCCGTAACTCATGGTTCCCTTTAGATAGCGCATCACTCTCTCAAGAGCATGCCAATGATCATCTCCCGGGTTGGCCACAAACCGGCTAAGTTTGCATACAAGCAAACGAGATATCGAGCCTCGTAGCGCAAGCTAAATACATGAGTGAACCAATGATTTTAGAGTATCTCAATTGATCTCTAGTTGCCTTTTCATTCTTTCGAAGCAAGACACTAGGATCATAAGGTGTGAGAGAAGATTTGCAATCAGCATAGCCAAATCTGTTCAACACCTTCTCAACATAATGAGATTGCACAAGTGTAATCCCATTATTCTCATCTCTCATTAGCTTGATGTTCAATATAACATCAGCTTCTCCAAGATCTTTCATCTCGAAACATTGAGATAAGAAGGTTTTTACCTCCTCAATCACTTTGAGGCTTGTCCCAAAAATTAGTATGTCATCCACATACAAGCATAGGACAACTCCCTCACCCCCACCATGGCGGTAGTACACACATTTGTCAGCTTCATTGACAACAAAGCCCACAGATATTAAAGTTCTTTCGAACTTCTCATGCCATTGTTTGGGTGCTTGTTTAAGACCATACAAAGATTTCTTTAATTTACACACCTTTCTTTCTTGACCTTCTAGTACAAAACCATCAGGCTGTTTCATGTAAATTTCCTCGTCCAACTCTCCATTTAGAAAGCCGTCTTAACGTCCATTTGATGAACGAGAAGACCGTATGAGGCAGCCAATGACAGTAGTACTCGAATGGTGGTCAATCTCGCCACAGGTGAGTAAGTATCGAAGAAATCTTCGCCTTCCTTTTGGGTATAGCCTTTGGCTACAAGCCGAGCTTTGTACTTCTCAATAGTACCATCAGCTCGAAGCTTCTTCTTAAATACCCATTTACATCCTACAGGTTTGCACCCATAAGGACGCTCAGTTAACTCCCACGTTCCATTAGCCAAGATGGAATCCATCTCGCTTCGAACCACTTCCTTCCAGTAGTCTGCATCAGGAGATGCGAGAGCTTCTGAAACGGTAGTGGGAGTATCATCCACAAGATACACAATGAAATCATTACCAAAAGACTTTGCAGTCCTTTGTCTCTTACTCCTTGTGAGAGCTTCATTGTCATTTTCATCAGAATCTGAACTCTCATCATCAGATTCGTCATCAGACTCCGTAGGAGTTTCATGTATTGGATCAGATTCCCAACTAGACATGCCATGCATATCTCTCATAGGAAATATATCCTCAAAGAATGTAGCATCTCTTGATTCAAAGATGGTGCCAACATTCATGTCGTCTACTCCAGATTTCACCACAAGAAATCTATAAGCAATGCTATGAGAAGCATAGCCAAGAAAGACACAGTCCACGGTTTTTGGTCCAAGCTTTCGCTTTTTTGTGATTGGCAAATTCACTTTTGCCAAACAGCCCCAAGTTCGTAGGTAGGAGAGTATTGGTCTTTTCTTTTCCCATTCCTCATAAGGGGTAATTTCTTTATTCTTGGTTGGAACACGGTTTAGGACATGACACGAAGTCAATATAGCCTCCCCCACCATTCCTTGGATAAACCCGAAACATCTAACATAGCGTTAACCAAATCTGTTAGAGTACGGTTTTTTCCTTTCCGCAATCCCATTGGATTGTGGGAAATTGGGAGGCGTCCTCTCATGAATTATACCATGTTCCGCACAGAATAAATTGAACTCATTAGAAAAGTACTTTCCACCACGATCGGACCGAACCCTTTTTATCTTTCTTTCAAGTTGATTCTCAACTTCAGCCTTATAGATTTTAAAGAAATCAAGAGCCTCATCTTTAGTTTTCAGGAGATACACATAACATTATCTAGTGGAATCATCAATCAAAGTCATGAAATATTTTTTTCCACCTTTTGTCAACTCACCATTCATCTCACATAGATCTGAATGCACGAGTTCTAGTGGTGCCAAGTTTCTTTCCTTCACAGGTTTGTGAGGCTTGCGAGGCTTCTTTGCTTGCACACAAGCATGGCACTTAGAGCCTTTGACAAAGGTGAATTTCGGAATTAAACTCATATCAGCAAGCCGCGTCATACAACCGAAATTAACATGACAAAGTCGTGAATGTCAAACATTAGTTTCATTAACACTAGTGCTTACATGGTTCACAACATTATCACAGAAGTCTTCTAGAGAGAAGCGAAACATTCCCTCACAATCATATCTCTTTCCAACAAAAGTTCCATACTTAGACAGTACAACTTTATTGGACTCAAACACCAACTTAAACCCATCTTTCATAAGACGGGAGCCACTAACGAGATTCTTCTTGATAGAAGGGACATGCAAGCACGTTCTTCGGCTTGCACGATCTTTCCCGAAGTAAACTTCAGATCTACCGTGCCAACACCACGAACAAGTAGCATGTAACCCATTCCCCATCATTACCGAGGAACCTCGGGCCCGATAAGAGGTAAACATGGAGATGTCAGCACACACATGAACATTGGCACTGTATCAACCCACCATTCTGTAGGCTGAAACACCGAAAGAACAGATGAGGTAATATATTACCATACCCCGTAGTTCCTTCCTCTCGTGTTGCCAATGACCATGCTCGACAGAATTTGAGTTCCGTCCAGCCCTAATATTTCTTTCCTTTGCGTTGTGGACAACGATTAGCCCAATGGCCAGTCTCGCCACACACCCAGCAAGGATCTTTCTTCTCCGTTTTCCCCTTCTTCTTGAAGTTGGTAGTCTGGGAGACTCCTTTGTTCTTTCCCTTGGACTTGTGGGCATTTTTCTGTACCATATTGGCAGCAGAACGTCCATCGGTTCCTCCAGTGTGTTTGTATTTTTCCCTCGCCTTCTCCTCAACATCCAGAGAGCCCATGATATTCTCAACAGAGAACTCATGCCTCTGATGTTTTAGAGAAGTGGCAAAGTTCATCCATGAAGGGGGAAGCTTAGCGACAATGCATCCCGCGACAAACTTGTCCGGTAGCACACACTTGAGGAGCTCAAGTTCCTTTGCCATGATCTGTATCTCATGAGCCTGTTCTACTACAGATCGGTTCTCAACCATTCCGTAGTCATTGAACTACTCCATAGCATACAGCTCACCTCCCAGCATCGGCAACACCAAACTTAGCGTCCGAGTGCATCCCACAGTTCCTTCCCATTTCGTATGTGCAGATAAGCATCAACCAACTTGTCTCCAAGCACACTTAGGACGGCGCCCACAAAGATTACGGTGGCATCCCCGAACGCTTTATCCTCGTCAGGAGTAAGCGGATCTCTGGGAGTACCTTCCGCAACTCGGTGCACGCCCATAGAAGTGAGCCACAAGAGGGTCTTACTCTGCCATCTCTTGAAATGAGAACCCGTAAACGGGCTCGGTTTGAGCGCAGCAGCAAAACCAGACGGTGAAAATTGCCTAAGCAGATAAGGTTTTTGGATTGTTAGATTATTAAGCAATTTCCGTGTGAGTTTAATTACCGAAAGCAACATTACAGATGCACAAGCATACTTAACCATACACATCAGACTAAGCACATGCATCAGATCTGAACATGGAACAAGTAGCAGTGCAAGGTAGGAGAGGAAAAGCACGTACATCGCGACCGAGAAGGTCGCACCAAAGCAAGACACCACCACCACCATGGGAGTTGTTGATGTCGCCCATGGTGTAGTCGGATCTGTCGATGAAGCAGCCGAACCGTCGATGAAGAACACGAACAGCAGCGAGCAGTCGCGTCGAGACGCTCCCCAAAAACCTTATCGCCCGTCTCCCGGTGCAGGATCTCAACGGACGGGGTTTCGGAGGCCTGCTCTCCCGGACGGCTGTGCACGCAGTCGCCGGGATGGGGAAGACTAGAGAGTAGCATAGTAAAAGGAACTTCGCGAGAGAGATCTAAGAGCCCTGTTTTCCAGATCTGATTGGTCTCCTTGTATAGCCTGGGAGGAGAGCGTTGACACGCGTAGGAAACCAGGGACACGCGGCGAGCATGCACATTAGGCTTCCTTGAGTGTGTCTCGAACTCGAACTCGAGTCACGAAACGCGACGTGCGTGCGTGACGAGGTGAGGCGGGGCGGGCGGAGGAGGAGGAGTGCGCGAGGGCTCTTTCTATTCTCACTCACTTGGAATGACTAGAACAGCAGCCCTTATATATCACTCCAACTCACTCTCAATTAGCAATGTGGGACTAAACTTTGTCCCCCAAGGCTGTCCCAAGCTGCCAACGTGGATGGGCTTTGAGATTTCAGGAATTGTAGACTATATGGGCTGCCTTACTGGGCTGCAGCCCATTTACATTCAACAATATCTAGACACTCTTTAGTGTATAGATACATTAAATTTTTAACAATTTTTTGATATCCTTTTATAGACGAAAGGAGGAAGTAGAGTAATACTTTCTCCATTTCTAGTAAAAAAAATGCATAACTTTATCTAGATACTTATCAGAGGATTATTACGGCCTTTTTTACATATACACTAGTACAAAGGCCCGTGCGTTGCCACGGGTGCGGCTCACAAATTTATCGTCTGCCATTTTATTTTATAAATGTAATCAGTTTTCACCTCACGTCTCTTTACCCCAACTTTGTAACAACATGTCATATTCCCTGTCTACCCAAATCAAGGTTTAGAATGCTTTATTGCATGCCGTGGATAATTTCAGCAAATGAATAACATATTTAGTTCATTTTCTGTTGTTTATACTCGCTCTTCATTCTATTGCTTGTCAGCTGTTAATTGATATATCATCTTTTATTTAAACATGATCAATAACATAGAAATTGGTACATGGGCCAACAAATTGGTGCAAAAAATGAAGTCATCAATTCGTAATTATAAACATTTTAGACACATTATCAGGAGCACGCGATGCCTTTAGGTGAGCTTAAAAACTCACTCATCAAACGAAAAAAAGAAGAACCACGCTGCAGTGCGGCCGCCGTAATATAGTCCTGCCACGCAAACGCATCCAGGCCATATCATCTTTCTCGTACTCCACCTGTCTCTTCTACAGTCCAGGGCCTCGCATTTTACTCCTCCACCGAAGACACCTCATCACCCATTTATCTCTCTTGAGTTCTCCGACACCCTAAAATGTTGCTCTGTCCATTCATTCATATGATAATTAGTGTACTTCACCACTAAGTACTTATGTGGGGACCTAACAGTTTTTAAGTTATCCAAACGAAGTTCATCGTGGACACAACTTTGGATATCCATGTTCATTGCATGCAAATGCAGCATGTCAAGCTAAATGCATTGTGAAATTCAATCACCCCTGCAACTACACTTACTAACATCTACTTTGCAACTCGAAAATGGTGACTATAAGACGCCAAAAGTAGATACAAATGCAGCATGTCAGGCTAAATCCAACGTGAAATTTAATCACCCCTAGAAGTACTCTTGCTAACAGCTACTGCTTTGCAACTCGAAAATGGTGACTATAAGTCGGAAAAAGCAGATAATCACCAAGTAACTAAAAAAGCATAAAGCATGCAAAATCTACAATTAGTTTGTATACAACCAAAGGGAAATTTACACATGTTGTTTAGGAATTCATACACAAGACATTATTACTTCAACATTGGTTTCAATACTCGAAAGCCTTTGGTATCTACCCTTTCTACTGTAAAATAGTATCTAAGAATAAGTTCAAATATGAGAGCCCCTATATTCGTCCAATCCCTTGCAAATAATAATTATCTAAGGATATTCTTACTGACCTCTTTATTTACTACATACATACCGAAGAATTATTGGATCCCCTCCGCATACCCAATTCTCCTCTTCTGGATAAGGTACCAGATCAAATCTGCAAATAACAAGAAAATCTTGATAATTTTTTTTGTTTTTTCATGTATAAAGTTCAGCAATTTAACCTCTAGTTGCCGCATTGCTATGTGTTAGGCCCACCCTGCAGTATTTTTAAGATATATATGCTGATGGATAGCTTAACAACACCATAGTAACTAATACAGTTTGTGGGACATTATTGGAACATATAGATCTATATCTGAAAACAGAAGAACAATAAATTTTCACTGGATCATCAGCTTAAGCAGCATGTAATCGATATAAGAAAGGATCGTGTGTACATGGGTTTGCCAACACTTGAAATCTATCAGTTTACAAACAATAATATCAGTATAAATCCACTGTTATACAGACATGTCTACTATTAAGTGAAATTGTTAACACGAAAGAAGAAAGCCATCCTTCAGATCTACCAAATTCCAATGAATAATTTGTCTGTACGTAGCATCTTAATAGAGGATAACAACAGAGACTATTAGTTTTAGGCAGCAGAACAATATGGGAATTACCTATGTTTTATCATACAACTACATAGATAAGTTTCAGTTTGATGCCCCATCAGTAACAGCGTGCTGGATGAGAACTCGCTCAACCTTGAGCTCCAGCACTCTAGCTTCGTTGTTGGTTTGTGTGCAGAACTCGACTTACAACAGTAAAAGTGCAGGAAACCATGTAGCATTATCGGTGGAGGTCATGGTAGTGCAGATAACACAACTAATGATCCATTTATAATAGGATGTCATCATATGCAAAAGAGCGGAAATTTAATGTGTCAACGACAAACCTGGATCCTTCAATATTGCATGACAATGAAATCAATCTCCAGAGTTTTGCACTTGACATCACAAAGCTCATCGATATTGAAGTAGATACTGAGTATTGTCTCCATAATTTTCTTCTTCGTAGTAGTTCACTCGAGTTCACAAAGTTCTGAAGAGCTGAAGTGTATAGTACACCATCACTTGGTAATCAATCAAAACAGTTGTACTTCAACCTGGATATCAATAAATAGTTCTGCAAGAATACTAACCAAAATAATTTGAATTTATCTAACATCTAAGAGTATTTAGTCTTTCATGAAGTAGCTAATGATGCGCCATTACTCTAATTAGCTACACTTGCTTAAATATCTGACATACTACCATGTTGAAAAACAGGTTTATGTCCAAACTGTGCAAATTGTTGTTCTGGTTGAAATAATTACATTGTGCAAACCTCCTTATACTGTAATCTGCTACTACAAATCACCTTTTCAGGGTTTCCCTTTTCCCTTGTACCACGTTAAGAGCAAAGTTTTTATCCCAAGCTTCGTCTAACATGGGGTTGAAATAGTAAATGTCAATGGAAAAATCCATAGAAATCCTACCGAATCATAATAATGCTAATTGGCAGTTCAACGCTTCTAATTCAGTTACCCTTGTCTGCTTTTGTCACTTTATGAGACACCAAAACTCATGCCAATCGGGGGAAAAAGTATGCTCCCTCGTATGTTGTGCTATTCACATTTAAATGTATGACACATGGGATCATACTTCCTGCTCCACATTATTCATTATTGAAAATGAGGTTCAAAGGACAAAACTTTATTTAGCTATAGCATTGTAAGAACTGATTTTTGAACATAAATCAGAGCAAGATCAGTTACCGGTCGGGGAGATCTAATCCATTGAGAATCTGCCTTGTGTATGCAGATACTTGTGAATCTCACGGTTTATACTTGTGATAGAGAGATGAATGATAACCTTTTGTAACAAGCTCAATAAAAATGTAGAGTTTTGCTTCTTCATGCATTTTAAGTTTGAACATCATTCCTAGCGTACACAAACAATGACTTAAATAAAAAATTCTTGAATCGGAATACATAAACAAGCAACATCAAAAGGAGTGCTGAATGTACCTTGTCAGTTCCATAATAGTACAGAACTATATTTTTATATTTAAACTGACTAAAGAGAGCAATTTCCTATGAAGCAAAATATAAAATCAGAGATGTACATAAACAGAGAACATTAGAGATTTAGAAGATGGCAGAGCATATGAAATGTGAGAGTGTGTGATATACACAACAGTTGATATTACATGATTAATACTACTGACAGAAATCAAGAACAACAACAAACCTGTTCTTGTGCAAGAATAGACTGATGTGCATTGCTTCCTATGTAAGTAAAGACACTTCCTTAACAACAAAAATTGAACCTTCGCTGCACAAATATTCAATATCAAATGCCAATGATTTTTTTCTTACCAAAACATATTATTAAATGCTTACCAAGTACAGCAGAATCAAGAAAATATGCTTGCTCACTCCTAAGAATTTCCTCGCGAATAGAAGTGTTCACTGCGAAGAGATAATTAGAAGTCATTTTGTGTTATGCCAGCTCATTGATTATGTTATTAAAAGATGCACTACTATCTAGAAAAAGTTGAGCAAATTTTCTATTAAAAAACGGAGAGAGTAATAAAATGGTCGCATTGCTATGATGTGACGGCCAAATGTACAAGAACCCGTAAAAATCATTTCATCATGCGTACGGTCGTTTTCGGCTTTGGAATTTGGGTTACCGATAATGAAGTTTCAGTTTCAGACAAGTAGCAACCCCCGACCGTGTCAAGGCAAGGATGTCACCTGCTGGGCGCAGATAGCATGCCGTCATCATCGCCAAGCGTGTATTGACAATGCGCGCGCATGGTGGGTGCAGACCGGATCAACATGCAGAGAGATTTTTTTTTTTTTTTTGGAAAAAACTAACATGTAAAGAGATTACTGTCGACTTGGTTTCAGGCTGCTGCTTAATAATTGGTGGTAATCGTTCTAGGCAGAGGAGACGACTTCGATTGTTTGGTCCGCGCTAACGAGTCATGGTGACAAAACTGTAACCATCAATTTGTGAATGCGTCTCCTCCGAGTACAGTACAAAAATTGGCATAGGACTTTTATGCATCGCACCATGGTTCGTTGTATGAAATGTACCCAGCAAGTTTACATTGTTTTAGTAAGGACCCATCTAGCTAAATGGTCCATAAAATAGGTCAAGTAACCAACTTATTATCACCGAAATACTAGTAAAGAGTAAAGATCCCGTCTGGCCGAATGGTCCACATAGAGTTCAGCTTAACCACGACCTGATCTTAGCACATATTAGCTCAGTTGAAATAGATGCTTTGAATTATTATTATTATTATTATTATTATTATTATTATTGCTTTAAGGCCATATGTATATTATTTGATACATCCCTTACAAGAAAAAGAAATAAAGCACAAGTCCTTGAAAAGTTCAACACCATCATGCTCCGATGGCGCCCCGTGAGCAAAGCTCGATGATGCGCTCGGTCTCCGGCGTAGTGAAGCTCGTGCGAGAGAAACTTTGAGAAAACCTAAGCGCTTATAGAAGTGACGGCCGAGAAGTCATCGATGTAGACCAAAAGATGACAAGCTGACAGCAATCAAAATCTTGGAAGATCGTTATCCCGCAGAAGATACTATCGAGTTGGGCCGGGTTGAAGGACCTTTATTGTTAATGCCGACGATGACACTTCACCAGAGACGAAGAGAACATATGTTTCAGATTAAGTACCTCCAAATCTTAGTGGCACGCTACCATTTTTTTCTGAAACTAAGGATGAGTTCTTGCATATGAATACATTTTTTTCCATACACAATCATCCACATCAAGTATATGAGCGCATGTTTTCTCATATTGGGCTAGGCTTGTGAAGGTCTTTAAAGCGCATAGTTTAGGGCTTCCGGCCCACTAAATGATTGCCAATCAGAAGTTCGAGCCCAGCTAAAAAGGTTGCGAGAAAAGGGCAGATCTAAAAAAAAAAACCAAAAAGGAAGGCTACGAGGTAGTAGGTGTGACTATTTTACTGGCTGCATGCATGAAGATTCCGTGACAACCGTAGGTTGGGCTACGCAAGAATTTGTTTGCATGTAGAAGATGACAGGAATTTTTTTTTTTTTGCGAAACACAGTACAATCAAAGACGCTCATACATACGCGCACACACTCACCCCTATGAACGCACACACGCACACCCTACCCTTATGAGCACCTCCAAGAGACTTTGTTGAAGAACTGATCCGGCGGGTCTTGAGATTGACGAAGTCACCACAGACGCCTCGCTGTCGACAGGAACGTCGCCTCCCATTGAAGAATATTCCGCCTTTATGAGACACCAAAGTGTCAAATCTGGGATTTGAACTCTGGTGGGCTGGGGGTGCCACTGCCCTCCTAACCATCCAACCACAGGTTGGTTCTCAAGATGACAGGAATATATAACTCCCTGATAACATATTTTACTTTTTGAAATCAAAGGTATAACATAGATTATTCTAACTGGCCGAAGTCTCATTGGCAGAGCCAAATTACAAGCAAGGTGCCCTTTAGACAGAAAAAATACAACCAAGAGGTTTGATGTGAACGCCACGCAAACCTTGAGTCCTTGTGAGTGTTGTCACCATGTAATGCATATAAGATTTTCGAATTTTATGATGGGAAGTCCAAATACAAGTTGCCATGTGCATTTATGTGTCGGGCTTGGCAATTTTGATTTTTTTCCAAAGAAAGTAGCACCGTCGCTTCTAGATCAGGTGGCCATACTTGGGTCGTGCCAGTGTTCTATTTCCTCACTTGGCTGGCCAGAATTTTCTAAAGTCAAATGATGCAAAGTTTGATCAAGTTTATTAAGAAAATTATCTATATCTACAATATCAAATGTATACTTTACATTGTTCGATTTTTAGAAAATGTATATGCACTACATTGTGACAAGGAGGGGGTAATGCAAAGCTAACAATCTGATAAAGATGAGACAATAGGAGTCTAAACAAAAAAAAAAAAAAGGGAAAGGTTACTATCTTGTATCAGGGAGTGCGTCAATTTGGCACCCAAAAAGACATTTAAAGAAGTGTTATATCGTTTTTGAAAACTTTGAAAAAATATTTAAAGGCTCATTTATCTTTTAAAAAAGAATATCATCATGTTGTCGATGATTTATTCTACTTCTGTGTGAATATTTAATACTCCCTCCAATTCATATTAATTGACACTAGTATAGATGTATCTATATATGAAAACTTAAAACGGAGGCCGAGCTACACGAAGCCCTATATTGCAAACACTCAGAATTTGTATTTCAAAAATTTATAAAATCTGAATCAAAATTCTAGAGATAGCTAATGTTGTATACTACAATGGTGTAAAATCTCAATACAAACTACATCATATTCTAGGCTACACAAAAATGACAAATTCTGATCAATTTTATAGTGAAATGTGCACATTTGAAGACTATTAAATTTGTCATATTTTGCCAATTGTGTAGCCTAAAATACAAATCAGTTTGCATTCAGATTTTACACCATTGTAGCATACAACATTGGCCAACTCTAAGATTTTGTTTCATATTTTTTTGAAACTTTAAAATATGAATTTTAAGTCTTTGAAAATAAAGAGCTACATGTAGCTCGGCCTCCAAAATGCAACACTCTATCTAAACACAATTTTATTGTAGATACACGGAAATTCAATTCGGCTCTCGGGTGCGTATGCACCCTCTACCAAAAAATCATATTTCGAAATGTCGAAAAATTTTAACAAAAAATTTTACATGTACATCTTCATAATATATGTTCGTTCGTCAAGTTTCACGAAAAACCAATATTTTTTGTGGTCTATATAAAAAAGAGAAAATTTATCTTGTGAAAAGCATTATTTTTAGCACTGAGTTTTGTCTTTTTTACACACGTCACATGATAAGTCGGTTTTTTATGAAACAACTTTGTAAGCGTGTAGCACGAGAAGAGTTACATGCGAATTTTTGGTTTCAATTTTTTTAGAATTCAAAATATGTGTAAGATGCATTTTAAAATAGAGGGAGCATATGCTCCCATGTTCCAAAACACCACTCCCATACACATAGATACATCTATTTTAACGGCAAAGTAATAAAGACCGAAGGGAGTAAAGGCTACCTTATATGCTATCATCGGCAAAAGTGACAAAAATGTAGATCTAGGAGCATGAATAGTGCAACAACTTCCGGATCTTCTAAAATTTAACCAATTTATCTTTCTTCTAAGCCGAAAATATAAGTTATTTTACATTAAAAGGTTGCACTCTCATAGTGTACATAGTTGAATACATCTACCTATTTGTTTTGGAAGTTTTAAAACTTGGAAATCAAGTTTTTAACATATTTTCCTCAAAAAATGGCTCACGAGATCTCTTCCCTGCATCCCCGCAAGCTCATATCACAAAGGGAATCATGACGCAAGCAAAGAACAGGTGTCATGATCATGGCGACCTTTTGACCTCTCCGGTTTAGTTAGCCTGTGTCTGAACGCGTGCCACCTACTACCTTAGAAGTTTTCACGCTGCTTTGCTCCTCCCTACTTCATGGTTGACTGCTAAGTCTTCTTCATAAGCTACGTAGCTTTTGTGGGAAGCATGATGTTGTCTTGGTCCATGCTTAGACAGTGTTGTTCGGTCAGTCGAGGCAGTGCGTGGGAGGGAATTGCACATCATGTACAGGAAGGAGTGATATTTACTCCTTGCTATTCTAGTTTTATACATTTACATTTACTCAGATGGTGAATTGTCCGAAGAGTACACCCATCTTTGTGAGTTGTTTGATCTAGATGATCATTTGCCAAAATTCCTTTGGCCAAGGTTGGAAAAAACACTAGACGTAAGTGAGACGATTGGCATTGGTCTAGTGCCTAGACGGTGCTTAAACGTTCTAGGCGTAGCCTAGACGGGTATATAGTTTGTATCATAAAATGTGTAAACATGTTATCATATGTGAATACACATTAATCTAGATCATGTTAATAAGTAAATTACTATCAACTACTAATAGAATATGGCCCATATGTTTTTTCGAATGGGGATATACCTCGGCTTCTGCATCATCATGATGCACACAGCCTTTTATTACCGAGGGTTCAAGATCTTTAAGGTTTACAACTCACGCATCGCCAAGAATTGATACAAAAATCAACCAGCGAAAGCAAAAAGACATAGTAAGACTACACATCAAACTAGCCTCCTAGTATGACGTCAGCCAGCGTGGCACAAGTTATGTTGAGCGACCATCTGGAGTCGTGTGCATCTAGAAGTCATGGTATCCCGCTGTCCCTGTGGTGAAAGGAGGGACCACAGTTGGACCCAGTGTGCCACCATATGAATAACCTGCAAAAAGTGAAAAAAATGTTTCTTGTTAAAGATAATATCATTTCTGACCCTCCATATAGACCAACATAAGGCCGAAACCCCAACCCAGATAAAAGCTTTAGATTGTCTATCTACTCCATTTAACCAATTACCGAACATATTTTAGTAATATTGAATGGAGGCGAAAGATCATAAGTGAAACTATTCGCCAAAGAAGTTTAGCCAAGTGATAATCAATAAAAAAATGTTGGATGGTCTCATGATCCCCGCAAAAAACACATCTCGTACATCCATTTCGGTTTCTCTTTGCTAAATTATCTTTAGTCGATAGAACTTTGTTGCTCAACAAGCCGTCGCATTGGAATAAAGCTAGGCGCGTGGTACGGCCATGGAATCAATCCAGAGGGATGAGGAAATCAGGTCCGCACGATCTTGCCTGCGCGTAGAAGGCGAGGCCATGTTTGGACGGTCGCTCGCTCACAAGCATCATCGATCACGTGCCTCCGCTGCCATGTCGTCGCGTACGGAGTATGTATACTTGTACGCCTGGATCGGACAGGGCAGCGCGCAGCGATGACGAGGCACGCGGCATGTGCTGGTTCCTATGCTACGCGCCTAGGGCTCAAGGTCAACACGCAGTGGCAGGGTTTAGGCACATGATCGAGATGGTATCTGTATCACAAGCAGGTACACTAGTAGCATGTGGAGCAGTGGCTGGCGCACCGCTTGGCGACGCGGTGGTTTCCTTTGTTTATACAGAGAGATCGGGGAGAGTAGACAGTACAGTACAGTACGGATTATTATCTCGCGCCGCGCCGCGACGGGCACGGCACCGCTTCGCTTCGCTTCACCCGCGTCGATGCGCGGCGCACATATCGGGCCTGTGATGCAGTACTATAATAAACTAGTCAGGCGCTGCAGCGCATGCGGACGGAGCGAGGCTCACGGTTGCGTGAGAGAGTGAGGGCATCTCCAACCGCGCGATCCAAACGGACGCGCTGGACCGTCCGTTTTGGGCCGTTTGCGTGGCCGAACGGACACCCGGACAGCGGCCCGCGTCCGCGTGTCCGTTTGGATCGCACGCTGCGCCCAACGCGCGGACGCAGCGCATTGGTAATAAAATAAAATATAAATGAAAATAAAAAAGGAAAAGAACAAAACATAAATTTAAACTAGTTGGTCATTAAACTTAGCCCTATTTTGGGCAAATTTTACACAAAAGAAAGCCATATATGGCTTTAAACTAAAAAAAGCAAACCCTAGCCAGTGGTTTGCGAGCACGCGGTAGCCGCCGGCGATACTACCCCCGCAGTACTCGTCATCGTCGGCGTCGATGACGACGACGCCGCCCGGCGGCGACGCGCCGTTCCGGCTCGACACGCCGGAGGGCACCGGGGACTCCGGCCAGGGGTCCCACCGCGCCCTTTCCCGGGCGGAGTGCGCGTTCGGCGGGCTCGCCGGCCTGCGCAGCCGTGCCCTCCGCGCGGACTCCTCGTCGGAGCTGCTCCTCCGCCTCGCGTGGCCGGGCTCTCCTCCTCCGCCGTGCGCGCGGCCGGCGGCTCCTCCTCCCGGAGCGCCGCCCGACGCGTAGCCTCCTCCCGACGGCGCGCCGGCTCGAGGAAGGCCCACGCGTCCGCCCGGGCGTCCTCCCGGGCCTTCCTGGCCGCCTCCTCCAGGCGCGGAGGTGCGCAGCGTCTCGGCGAGGAGCGGCCATTTGGCCGGCTCGTCGAGGTCCTCGTCGCTCGCGGACGCCGCGAGCGCCGCCCTGCAGCCTCCGGGTCGTTCTCCTCCTCCCGGGGCTGCGGCTGCGGCTGCGGGCTGGGGCCGGGGCCGGGGCGCGGGCTCGTTGATGTAGAGGCCGCCGGGCGGCGGCCGGTGATACGTCTCCGACGTATCGATAATTTCTTATGTTCCATGCCACATTATTGATGTTATCTACATGTTTTATGCACACTTTATGTCATATTCGTGCATTTTCTCGGAACTAACCTATTAACAAGATGCCGAAGTGCCGATTCTTGCTTTCTGCTCGTTTTTGGTTTCGAAATCCTAGTAAGGAAATATTCTCGAAATTGGACGAAATCAAAGCCCGGGGCCTATTTTTCCACGAAGCTTCCGGAAGTCCGAAGACGAGACGAAGAGGGGCCACGGGGTGGCCAAACCCTAGGGCGGCGCGGCCCCACCCCCGGCCGCGCCGGCCTATGGTGTGGGCCCCCGTGCCGCCTCTTGACTTGCCCTTCCGCCTACTTAAAGCCTCCGTGACGAAACCCCCAGCATCGAGAGCCACGATACGGAAAACCTTCCGCAGACGCCGTCGCCGCCGATCCCATCTCTGGGGATCCAGAGATCGCCTCCGGCACCCCGCCGGAGAGGGGAATCATCCCCCGGAGGACTCTACGCCGCCATGGTCGCCTCCGGTGTGATGTGTGAGTAGTCTACCCCTGGACTATGGGTCCATAGCAGTAGCTAGATGGTTGTCTTCTCCCCATTGTGCTATCATTGTCGGATCTTGTGAGCTGCCTATCATGATCAAGATCATCTATATGTAATTCTATATGTTGCGTTTGTTGGGATCCGATGAATAGAGAATACTTGTTATGTTGATTATCAAAGTTATGCTTATGTGTTGTTTATGATCTTGCATGCTCTCCGTTACTAGTAGATGCTCTGGCCAAGTAGATGCTTGTAACTCCAAGAGGGAGTACTTATGCTCGATAGTGGGTTCATGCCCGCATTGACACCTGGGACAGATGACGTAAAGTTCTAAGGTTGTGTTGTGCCGTTGCCACTAGGGATAAAACATTGATGCTATGTCTAAGGATGTAGTTGTTGATTACATTACGCACCATACTTAATGCAATTGTCTCGTTGCTTGCAACTTAATACCGGAGGGGTTCGGATGATAACCTCGAAGGTGGACTTTTTAGGCATAGATGCAGCTTGGATGGCGGTCTATGTACTTTGTCGTAATGCCCAATTAAATCTCACTATACTCATCATGATATGTATGTGCATTGTCATGCTCTCTTTATTTGTCAATTGCCCAACCGTAATTTGTTCACCCAACATGCTGTTCGTCTTATGGGAGAGACACCTCTAGTGAACTGTGGACCCCGGTCCAATTCTCTTTATCGAAATACAAATCTACCGCAATACTTGTTTTACTCGTTTTCTCTCGCAAACAATCATCTTCCACACAATACGGTTAATCCTTTGTTACAGCAAGCCGGTGAGATTGACAACCTCACTGTTTCGTTGGGGCAAAGTACTTTGGTTGTGTTGTGCAGGTTCCACGTTGGCGCCGGAATCCCCGGTGTTGCGCCGCACTACATCTCGCCGCCATCAACCTTCAACGTGCTTCTTGACTCCTACTCGGTCCGATTAAACCTTGGTTTCTTATCGAGGGAAACTTGCCGCTGTGCGCATCACACCTTCCTCTTGGGGTTCCCAACGGACGCGTGTCGAACGAAAAGACAATACGTCAACCACGCGCATCAAGCAAATTTCCGGCGCCGTTGTCGGGGAGATCAAGACACGCCGCAAGGGGAGTCTCCACTTCTCAATCTCTTTACTTTGTTTTTGTCTTGCTTAGTTTTATTTACTACTTTGTTTGCTGCACTAAATCAAAATACAAAAAAAATTAGTTGCTAGTTTTACTTTATTTGCTATCTTGTTTGCTATATCGAAAACACAAAAAAATTAGTTTACTTGCATTTACTTTATCTAGTTTGCTTTATTTACTGTTGCTAAAATGGCCAACGCTGAAAATACTAAGTTGTGTGACTTCACAACCACAAATAATAATGATTTCTTATGCACACCTATTGCTCCACCTGCTACTACAGCAGAATTCTTTGAAATTAAACCTGCTTTATCGAATCTTGTTATGAAAGATCAATTTTCTGGAATTAGTTCGATGATGCTCGCTGCCCATCTTAATAATTTTGTTGAACTATGTGAAATGCAAAAATATAAAGATGTAGATGGTGATATTATTAAACTAAAATTGTTCCCTTTCTCATTAAGAGGAAGAGCTAAAGATTGGTTGCTATCTCTCGCCTAAGAATAGTATTGATTCATGGACTAAATGCAAGGATGCTTTTATTGGTAGATATTATCCCCCTGCTAAAATTATATCTTTGAGGAGTAGCATAATGAATTTCAAACAATTAGATACTGAACATGTTGCTCAAGCTTGGGAAAGAATGAAATCTCTGGTTAAAAATCTCCCAACCCATGGACTGACTACTTGGATGATCATCCAAACCTTCTATGCAGGACTAAATTTTTCTTCACGGAATTTATTGGATTCAGCTGCTGGAGGTACCTTTATGTCCATCACTCTTGGTGAAGCAACAAAGCTTCTTGATAATATGATGATCAACTACTCTGAATGGCACACGGAAAGAGCTCCACAAGGTAAGAAGGTAAATTCTGTTGAAGAATCCTCTTCCTTGAATGATAAGGTTGATGCTATTATGTCTATGCTTGTGAATGATAGGACTAATATATATCCTAATAATGTTCCGTTAGCTTCATTGGTTGCACAAGAAGAACATGTTGATGTAAACTTCATTAAAAATAATAATTTCAACAACAATGCTTACCGGAACAATTCTAGTAACAACTATAGGCCATATCCTTATAATAATGGCAACGGCTATGGTAATTCTTATGGAAATTCTTACAACAATAATAGGAATTCACCCCTGGACTTGAAGCCATGCTTAAAGAATTTATTAGTACACAAACTGTTTTTAACAACTCTGTTGAAGAAAAGCTTGGGAAAATTGATATACTTGCTTCTAAAGTCGATAGTCTTGCTGCTGATATTGATCTTTTGAAATCAAAAATTTTGCCTAATGAGAATTATCATAATAAAATTGTTACTACAGTAAATGCCATTCAAGTTAGAATTAATGAGAATATAAGATTAATGGCTGAACTGCGTGCTAGGTGGGATAGAGAAGAAAATGAAAAACTAGCTAAAGAGAAGAATATAGCTAAAGTTTGGACTATTACCACCACTAGTAATGCTAATGCTACACATGTTGCTGCACCTCCTACTCATACTAATAAAAGAATTGGTGTTAGCAATGTTTCCACTTCTAATGCAAAGCGCGAAAAACTGCTCGAAACTGCTAAAACTGCCGAAACCGCCTCGTGATAAAGTCGCTGAAATTTTTTCCAACATTGGGGATGATGATCCCATTGCTTTAGATTATAATGGTTTGAATTTTGATGATTGCCACATCTCTGAAGTTATAAAGTTCTTGCAAAAACTTGCTAAAAGTCCTAATGCTAGTGCTATAAATTTGGCTTTCACGCATCATATTACAAATGCTCTCATAAAAGCTAGAGAAGAGAAACTAGAGCGCGAAGCCTCTATTCCTAAAAAGCTAGAGGATGGTTGGGAGCCCATCATTAATATGAAGGTTAAAGATTTTGATTGTAATGCTTTATGTGATCTAGGTGCAAGTATTTCTGTTATGCCTAAGAAAATTTATAATATGCTTGACTTGCCACCGCTGAAAAATTGTTATTTGGATGTCAATCTTGCTGATCATTCTACAAAGAAACCTTTGGGTAAAGTTGATAATGTTCGCATTACCGTTAACAATAATCTTGTTCCCGTTGATTTTGTTGTCTTGGATATTGAATGCAATGCATCTTGTCCCATTATATTGGGAAGACCTTTTCTTCGAACTCGTTGGTGCTATTATTGATATGAGGGAAGGTAATATAAAATATCAATTTCCTCTCAAGAAAGGTATGGAACACTTCCCTAGAAAGAGAATAAAGGTACCTTATGATTCTATTATTAGAACAAATTATGATGTTGATGCTTCATCTCTCGATGTTACTTGATACACACTTTCTGCGCCTAGCCGAAAGGCGTTAAAGAAAAGCGCTTATGGGAGACAACCCATGTTTTTACCTACAGTACTTTGTTTTTATTTTGTGTCTTGGAAGTTGTTTACTACTGTAGCAACCTCTCCTTATCTTAGTTTTGTGTTTTGTTGTGCCAAGTTAAGCCGTTGATAGAAAAGTAAGTACTAGATTTGGATTACTGCGCAGTTCCAGATTTCTTTGCTGTCACGAATCTGGGTCCACCTCCCTGTAGGTAGCTCAGAAAATTATGCCAATTTACGTGCATGATCCTCAGATATGTACGCAACTTTCATTCAATTTGAGCATTTTCATTTGAGCAAGTCTGGTGCCATTTTAAAATTCGTCAATACGAACTGTTCTGTTTTGACAGATTCTGCCTTTTATTTCGCATTGCCTCTTTCGCTATGTTGGATGAATTTCTTTGATCCACTAATGTCCAGTAGCATTATGCAATGTCCAGAAGTGTTAAGAATGATTGTGTCACCTCCGAATATGTCAATTTATATTATGCACTAACCCTCTAATGAGTTGTTTCGAGTTTGGTGTGGAGGAAGTTTTCAAGGATCAAGAGAGGAGTATGATGCAACATGATCAAGGAGAGTGAAAGCTCTAAGCTTGGGGATGCACCCGGTGGTTCACCCCTGCATATATCAAGAAGACTCAAGCGTCTAAGCTTGGGGATGCCCAAGGCATCCCCTTCTTCATCGACAACATTATCAGGTTCCTCCTCTGAAACTATATTTTTATTCCATCACATCTTATGTGCTTTTTCTTGGAGCGTCGGTTTGTTTTTGTTTTTTGTTTTGTTTGAATAAAATGGATCCTAGCATTCACTTTATGGGAGAGATACACGCTCCGCTGTAGCATATGGACAAGTATGTCCTTGGTTTCTACTCATAGTATTCATGGCGAAGTTTCTCCTTCGTTAAATTGTTATATGGTTGGAATTGGAAAATGATACATGTAGTAATTGCTATAAATGTCTTGGGTAATGTGATACTTGGCAATTGTTGTGATCATGTTTAAGCTCTTGCATCATATGCTTTGCACCCATTAATGAAGAAATACATAGAGCATGCTAAAATTTGGTTTGCATATTTGGTTTCTCTAAGGTCTAGATAATTTCTAGTATTGAGTTTGAACAACAAGGAAGACGGTGTAGAGTCTTATAATGTTTTCAATATGTCTTTTATGTGAGTTTTGCTGCACCGGTTCATCCTTGTGTTTTTTTCAAATAAGCCTTGCTAGCCTAAACCTTGTATCGAGAGGGAATACTTCTCATGCATCCAAAATACTTGAGCCAACCACTATGCCATTTGTGTCCACCATACCTACCTATACTACATGGTATTTTCCCGCCATTCCAAAGTAAATTGCTTGAGTGCTACCTTTAAAATTCCATCATTCACCTTTGCAATATATAGCTCATGGGACAAATAGCTTAAAAACTATTGTGGTATTGAATATGTAATTATGCACTTTATCTCTTATTAAGTTGCTTGTTGTGCGATAACCATGTTCATCGGGGAACGCCATCAACTCATTGTTGAATTTCATGTGAGTTGCTATGCATGTTCGTCTTGTCCGAAGTAAGGGCGATCTACACCGAGTTGAATGGTTTGAGCATGCATATTGTGAGAGAAGAACATTGGGCCGCTAACTAAAGCCATGATCCATGGTGGAAGTTTCAGTTTTGGACAAATATCCTCAAATCTCTAATGAGAAAAGAATTAATTGTTGTCAAATGCTTAAAGCATTAAAAGAGGAGTCCATTATCTGTTGTCTATGTTGTCCCGGTATGGATGTCTAAGTTGAGAATAATCAAAAGCGAGAAATCCAAATGCGAGCTTTCTCCTTAGACCTTTGTACAGAGCGGCATAGAGGTACCCCTTTGTGAAACTTGGTTAAAGCATATGTATTGCGGTGATAATCCAGGTAGTCCAAGCTAATTAGGACAAGGTGCGGGCACTATTGGTACACTATGCATGAGGCTTGCAACTTATAAGATATAATTTACATGATGCATATGCTTTATTACTACCGTTGACAAAATTGTTTCATGTTTTCAAAATCAAAGCTCTAGCACAAATATAGCAATCGATGCTTTTCCTCTATGAGGACCATTCTTTTACTTTCAATGTTGAGTCAGTTCACCTATTTCTCTCCACCTCAAGAAGCAAACACTTGTGTGAACTGTGCATTGATTCCTACATACTTGCTTATTGCACTTATTATATTACTCTATGTTGACAATATCCATGAGATATACATGTTACAAGTTGAAAGCAACCGCTGAAACTTAATCTTCTTTTGTGTTGCTTCAATACCTTTACTTTGAATTATTGCTTTATGAGTTAACTCTTATGCAAGACTTATTGATGCTTGTCTTGAAGTGCTATTCATGAAAAGTCTTTGCTTTATGATTCACTTGTTTACTCATGTCATACACATTGTTTTGATCGCTGCATTCACTACATATGCTTTACAAATAGTATGATCAAGATTATGATGGCATGTCACTCCGAAATTATCTGTGTTATCGTTTTACCTCGCTCGGGACGAGCGGAACTAAGCTTGGGGATGCTGATACGTCTCCGACGTATCGATAATTTCTTATGTTCCATGCCACATTATTGATGTTATCTACATGTTTTATGCACACTTTATGTCATATTCGTGCATTTTCCGGAACTAACCTATTAACAAGATGCCGAAGTGCCGATTGCTGTTTTCTGCTGTTTTTGGTTTCGAAATCCTAGTAAGGAAATATTCTCGGAATTGGACGAAATCAAAGCCCAGGGGCCTATTTTTCCACGAAGCTTCCGGAAGTCCGAAGACGAGACGAAGAGGGGCCACGGGGTGGCCAAACCCTAGGGCGGCGCGGCCCCACCCCGGCCGCGCCGGCCTATGGTGTGGGCCCCCGTGCCGCCTCTTGACTTGCCCTTCCGCCTACTTAAAGCCTCCGTGACGAAACCCCCAGCACCGAGAGCCACGATACGGAAAACCTTCCGGAGACGCCGTCGCCGCCGATCCCATCTCGGGGATCCAGAGATCGCCTCCGGCACCCTGCCGGAGAGGGGAATCATCCCCCGGAGGACTCTACGCCGCCATGGTCGCCTCCGGTGTGATGTGTGAGTAGTCTACCCCTGGACTATGGGTCCATAGCAGTAGCTAGATGGTTGTCTTCTCCCCATTGTGCTATCATTGTCGGATCTTGTGAGCTGCCTATCATGATCAAGATCATCTATATGTAATTCTATATGTTGCGTTTGTTGGGATCCGATGAATAGAGAATACTTGTTATGTTGATTATCAAAGTTATGCTTATGTGTTGTTTATGATCTTGCATGCTCTCCGTTACTAGTAGATGCTCTGGCCAAGTAGATGCTTGTAACTCCAAGAGGGAGTACTTATGCTCGATAGTGGGTTCATGCCCGCATTGACACCGGGACAGAGTGACGTAAAGTTCTAAGGTTGTGTTGTGTCTGTTGCCACTAGGGATAAAACATTGATGCTATGTCTAAGGATGTAGTTGTTGATTACATTACGCACCATACTTAATGCAATTGTCTCGTTGCTTGCAACTTAATACTGGAGGGGGTTCGGATGATAACCCGAAGGTGGACTTTTTAGGCATAGATGCAGCTTGGATGGCGGTCTATGTACTTTGTCGTAATGCCCAATTAAATCTCACTATACTCATCATGATATGTATGTGCATTGTCATGCTCTCTTTATTTGTCAATTGCCCAACTGTAATTTGTTCACCCAACATGCTGTTCGTCTTATGGGAGAGACACCTCTAGTGAACCGTGGACCCCGGTCCAATTCTCTTTACTCGAAATACAAATCTACTGCACTACTTGTTTTACTGTTTTCTCCGCAAACAATCATCTTCCACACAATACGGTTAATCATTTGTTACAGCAAGCCGGTGAGATTGACAACCTCACTCGTTTCGTTGGGGCAAAGTACTTTGGTTGTGTTGTGCAGGTTCCACGTTGGCGCCGGAATCCCCGGTGTTGCGCCGCACTACATCTCGCCGCCATCAACCTTCAACGTGCTTCTTGACTCCTACTCGGTCCGATTAAACCTTGGTTTCTTACTGAGGGAAACTTGCCGCTGTGCGCATCACACCTTCCTCTTGGGGTTCCCAACGGACGCGTGTCGAACGAAAAGACAATACGTCAACCACGCACATCAGCCAGCCCGCCTAGCAGCTGTGCCTGGCTGCGCGCGAGGCCGCGCCGTCGCGGATGTGAAGCACGTGCGCCGCCGCGCATCGTGCTCCACCTCGAACCACAAGTCCCAGTTGGGACTTGCGTCGCCGTACGCGGGGTCCCGCCGGAGGTCCGCCGGCAGCCGAGCGCGGCGCTCTCGGGATCTCGGCGTAGCGGGCGCGGCCGGACGCCGGGATGGGCGGCACCGGAACCCGATCCGGGCTCGGTGCCGCCCGTGGGGGAGGTGCACGTCCCCCACGGCATTGGGACGCCGGCGTCCCGTAACATCCGCGCCACCGCTACGGTGACGTAGATCCGGTCGCGTCTCGGGCGTCGCCGGCGGCCCCATGGCGAACGGCGCCGGCGCGCGACCGGCCGGCTGCCGCCGGCCTCGTGGTCGTTGGCGGATGGCGAGAACTCGCGCTCGGGGCCATGGCGGCGCGGAAGCTTCGAGCTCGCGCGTGCGGCCGGAGTGGAAAGTGGGGACCGGATAGGGACAGTCCACTTCCCCGACCCACATTTAATAGGACCGGGGCACCGACGAGTGGGCCAGCCACGCGGACAGGGCGGACACGCGAGGACGCCGCGTGCCATCCGCGGCCACGCAAACCCGGCCCAGATTTGGGCCGGGTTTGCGTCGTTCCGGACGCCGCGGCCGTCCGCTTTTGCGGTGCGTCCCCGCGTTGGGCCGGGTTTTTGTCCGGATCGACCCATCCAGACGCGCGGGCGCGGGATGGGTCGCCCCGTTGGAGATGCCCTGAGAGCCTAGCTCTCTGTGCTCCACTCTGCAGTTGCATGGACATGATTGCGCTCGATCTGTAGGCGGGCGATGATTGTTGCGAGGCTTGCCGCAGGGCACGCACGCAGGCGCGCGGCAGATGAGAATGAGATCCCCACACCATTATTCCTACAGCCAGCCTCGTGTCCAAACCTGCTGTGGCTGCAACGAGAACCAGCTCCATGCATGGCCACAGCTGTTTCGGCCACGCCTAGACGTACGCGCGTGTCAAAAACGCCGGCGGGCAGGGGACACGGGCGGTGCTTGCTGCTGCTCCTCCGTCGGGCGTTTTGGCCGTCACCCATGCCACAGCAGCTAGCTAGCGCACACCCGTGACGGAACGGACCCGCGCGCGCGCGGTCCACAAACGGACCATTCGGCGACTAGTATCAAGCTTGATAGTATATAAAAAATCTGACAAGTTGTATAGTTTTGAAATATGCGGTATGCACTATACTTAGAACCACATATTTCTCATTTTTTTAACCCAAAATATTAACAATTTCACATTGAGACTTTTCACCTTTGTATATTTTCTCGTTATCTACATCCAGGATTTTTTTCCAGATTTTTTAGAACTTACAAATATGATTTTCGATCTTTTGTAAATAGAGAGCTACATGTAGCTCAACCTCTCCGTTTGTCCACTCTCATACAAACTGCCTATGTCTGACTCGGTATGGAGGATGCCGTGAGCTCTCGGACTCGATCTGACATGGCCGGGGAGCTATGTGCATCCCTTGGACTCTTCACTCGTCTCATCAGGCTCGGCAAGTGAGAGCCAGATCAAAGAAATGCGGAAAGAACGCACACCGTCGCGCTGGTGTTGAAGCAACGCGCGAATCCTCGGTAGGATACCGACAACAATGCGACATGGAACACCTTTTTCCCGTGGCGTAGGGAGATGGAGCTCGCCATGTACGGTATGACGCGAAGGCCGAACAAGAACATTACCGGCATCGAGCTCTGGTGGGCACAACGGGGTGCATGGTCACTGCAATGCTCGGCCACATCGTCGCGGGGTCCAGCCGTGCCTAACCTTCATGCCCCATACTCGTCGGTGGGCGTCGCGTTGGATCGCTTGGGGCAGAGGGCGCCTCGGGCACCATCACCACCATGCGGCCGCACCTCATCAAGCTGAAGAAAGAGCATGGCTCCTTGCCGGTGAAGCAGGAGGAGATCATGGCAAACACCCATACATCATACAGAATGTCTTGTCGGATACCGTATGCGAAATGGCTGAAGATGATGTAAGCTCCAAGCGCTCTGTGCACCCCTTGAACTCTCGTCTCATTAGAAAGCGAGAGCCAGAGCAAAAGGAGTGTAAAAGGAACAAAGATCCATAATAAAAAAGGACTCTAAAAGGCCCGCACACCATCGCCGCGTGGCACGCTGTCACCCCCTGAGGTATCTACTATATTGTCCATAAGAGCTATCTATAAGCAAAAAATAGTCTATAAGGTTGTCCATATACATAGTGGAGCTTGTTCATAAGGAAAATTTCTCATGGATAACCCACAAAAGCCCAATAATTTTTCTCTCTAGTGGGAGATTTCATAAGATAAATGAAACCCAAGTTAAGTACGCTACGGTAAGGGTGTCCTGAATAGGTGTTCAGCAGCCCAGCGGCTTTGCGCTCGCGTCCAAGTGTCCAACACACTTCGGGTTCGTCGACCTCGTCAGCACCAGCGGCGGGTGCAACGGCTACACATTTCCAAGGCACCGTGCCGGGTGGAGGGCATATTGTCTGTTGCGTACTGTACCTGCGTGTGATCCGGCGAGCGTGGAGTTCACGAGGTACTACACGAACACGAACGTTGAGGGTGATTTTATCCGGCCGCGACTTGCGATGCAGCACGCTGGCCGGAGCCCCGGATCCATGATTCCCGCGTCAACTCCACTCCTATCCTCCAGGACCTCCACCACAGGGAGCTCCCAGTGGAACAGTGTAGCTGCGGATACTTCCGGTTGACTTCCATTGTACTGTATTATCATTGCACTACCCCTCTTCCTGTCTTCCTTGCTCAACATAATTTACGTCCGTTTTATGTGAATTACACCTCTTCCATATGCCGTGACAGATCAGAACCACGTTTGGATTATCCTACCAAGACATATTATTCCGTACAACTAAATTCTGTCCGTTTTAAATGGAGAAAAAAAACCCTAGCCTCCGGGGCCAAACTCTCATGCGATTACAAAGGCCATGTCGCCGCCCCCAAAAAAGCTCGACCACCGTCGTCCCAACCACCTTGTCACCGCTAAAGGATTCCCCCTGACGGCGGCGTCACGGCGTATCCGTCGGTGTTTTTTTTTTCTTTCTTGGAGTCTAGGTTCGACAAGCTAATGTTGTTGTGAGCCTTGAATAGCTTCAACTATTTTTTTCTTTTTGGCTATGTGCTTCCTTGATCTCTAGATTAGCCATGAACATTATGTTGTTACACACTTACACATGCTAGGTGTATTTGGTATCAGCCTCATTTTAATATATTTCTTTTATAAAAATTATATACTTTATTAATTTTGTTAGAGTACAATAAAAGTTCAAAACAATCTACTCACATTTTCTCCGAACCTTATAGTCACGTGTTGAGAATCGTATTGTGTCCTACCGGTGGCGGCTCTAGGCATTTGCAAATTGTTATTCATTTTTTGGTTGCAAACATGTGTTACTCGTAGATCGCCCGAACCGTTAAGGAAATCCGGCGGCTAAGAAATTGTTGAGGTTCAGTTAATTCTTAGAAAAAAATAGAATGAGCAAAATTGTAGTTCCGTATGATTACGCAATAGAAAAACGCATGATTTTGCAGGTACATAACAGAGGAGAACAACAAGAATGGTCATTTTAATGTAACACATGAATAATACCTCAGATCCTACGCGAATGATGTAAGGAAGAGGTTAAAGAGTGGATGTTACAATTTATGTGGAATTGAGGTGTAGGAATGCATTCCATAGAAATTTTGGAGGTGTCATTCCTTTGATCTAAAGGGCTTTCTTAAGAAAAAAAAATTCATATTGATTGGATTTCTACACAAGTTTTTGTGGAAAGCATTCAATCCAAAGAGGGCCTAAAGTTAAAGTTTTTTTTTTAGATAGTTGAAGTTAAATTAGGTAGTACCAAAAATCGAAGTCCCCATAAAATCACACCGAAAGAGACGAGTTTAATCGCCTGAAAAGCGATAACCACCACCGTGAACTATCCGTGCAGGAACCACGCCGCGGCGGGTGGTAAACGCCATCGCCATCCGCTCCCCCGTCGAGAATAAAACCCCACGCTCCTGGCTCCTCCACCACCGCCACCGCCACCGCCGTCCGGCGCCCGCCCGCCAGCACCGAAGCATCCACGGCCCTACACGCAAACGCGCCCCGGCCCAGCGAGGAAAAGGTAAAGCACTCCCCGACCTCGCTGCCGCGCCGAGCAAAGCGTCGGCGGTGACGGCACAGAGAGGCACGAGACGGGGCGGTAGCGCACGATGGCGCTGCGGCGCAAGGGGAGGTCCGCGGGGCGGCGGGCGGCGGTGCGGTGGTGGCTGCTGTCGCTCGCCGGGGCCGGCGCCGCCGTCACCGCCGCCGCCGCGCTGCTCGCCGTCGCGCTCCACGTCTCCGCCTCCGCCTCCGCCTCCGCGGGCGCGCCCTACCGCCTCGCCAAGGTACGCGCGCGCGATTCAGGGTTCTCTACAACCCCACTCTCAGATTGAAGTATCTGGGTTGTTCTAACGAATCGCCGCCGCAGCAGCCGCGGGAGGCCGAGGAGCTGCGCTGGGAGCAGGAGTTCGCGCCGCCGCAGCTCGCCTCGCCGCACTCCCGCAAGGTGATTCCCCCGCCCGCCGACGCGTCCCTCGCCGTCGCATTATTTTCTCCTCCTTCTTCTGTTACATCCAAGTTCCGTGACATTGGGGATTAATCGCTAGATTTGACAGCTGGACGGCGCCACGGACGACGCCGCGCCCGACAAGCGGCTGTGGCTGCCGGCGCCCTCCCGCCGCTTCGTGCCCTGCGTCTCGCCGTCGCCGGAGTACAAACGTATGCGCACCGGCACTCATAGAATCTCGCCGGTTGGCTCACATTCTCCCAGTACACGCTTCGAATTTTTGATCGGCTTGTCTGCGCCAGGTCCGGCGAAATCGAGGGGGTACCTGCTCGTGCACACAAATGGCGGGCTCAACCAGATGCGCGCCGGGGTGAGTGATTCGTTATCCTGGTAGTATAAAAATTCCCTAGTTGCCGTGGCATACGAATGATTATCTAGTTTGTGTTGACTTGCGTGGTGGAAAGCCTGGAAACTAGCGTGCCTGCATGTGGGGTGTTTCATCAGAGTTTGACAGGTTCCGGTGCATTTCATCATCAATTCTCGTGGGCGGTGTTCCAGTGCTGTAATGAATGCGTGCTGGTGGTGGTTCTGGTGCTGCTCCAGTTTAGACACCCGGCTTCTGTCAGTTCGGTGAACAGTGTTTTCGTGCTTCAATCGCATTTGGTGTTTGATTCTTGTACTCCACTAATGCTTCAACCCCCATTAAGAGATATGCTTGCATTATTAGCTTGAAATGGTCGGTGTGCTACTAAACTGGTTTCCTTTTCAAGCTGTTATTGCTTAACTGGGTTATCTGTGGAAGAGACACGGATGGCTCAACTCTTTTAAGGATGAAGTCCTGAATATGACTGGTGGATGGATGCTGTCTCAGCAATATTCTGAATTTCTTGTCCTGGGGTGTTATGTTCTTTTTTAATGATCATCTGAATGTGTTATTGTCATATTTGTGCCATCACTTCAGTCACCATCTTGTACTTCATTTGTGGCATCAAAGGACAGTGCATTTTTGATAAAGAACTGTCTTGATTTGTTAGGTGATACATGCCAAGTGAATACATTCTCTTTGGGCATACAGCTAACTGACATCAATGCCTGCAAGTACTTTTGAATTTGATGAGTTAACATTATTTGCTAGCTTTGTTCAGGCGAGCTTGAAACTGAGACTACATATCTTTTTGCAACTTGGATGTTTTTCCTATTCTTAGTAATATCTTAACAAACGTGTGATGTGACTTGAGCAAGAATGGGAAGAGGAAACTTGTGTTCATTCTATCCAGTGTATACATATCTTGTTATACTAAATCGATAATCAATTCATGATGTGAAGTTTTACTTTAAATGCGAGATCCCACCCGGTTACTTCTTTTCACTGTTGTGCTCTTATTCTTATGGCAGATCAGTGATATGGTAGCAGTTGCACGTATTCTCAATGCTACACTCATAATTCCAGAGCTTGATAAGAAATCCTTTTGGCTCGACAAAAGGTGAACACTGGATGGTTTTTGCTCTGAGCCCTTCCCTTAACTGATCAAAACTGACAGGATCCTTTTTTTTTGTTTTGCAATATCAGTAACTTTTCAGATGTCTTTGATGAAGAGCACTTTATACGTTCTTTGGTAAACGATGTGAAAGTTGAGAAAAAATTGCCAATGGAATTGGTGAAAGCACCAAAGTCTGTTAGACACTTCAAGAGTTGGTCTGGAGTAGATTATTATCAGGACGAGATTTCTCCACTATGGGAGCACCGCCAGGTTTGGATTCTACAGCTTTTTCCCCTTTTGCGCATACTAACCCTTTGTAGTTGCTGGATGGAACTGTGTGGAACTGTTATTCTGATGAAAGATCTGTATCAGGTTATTCGAGCTGCTAAGTCAGATTCCCGCCTGGCAAACAACTTCCTCCCTTCTGATATTCAAAAGCTTCGCTGCCGGGCCTTTTTCCAGGCACTTAGATATGCTCCCCCAATTGAAGCTTTAGGCAATGTAAATCCTTCTCTAACGTCTATCATGGTGAAGTACTATTATATTTCTAACTTCTAAGGGAGACATTGACAAGTAGTATCAACCAATTTGCAGCTATTGGTGGAAAGGATGAAATCATTTGGACCATATATTGCTTTGCATCTACGGTATGAGAAGGATATGCTCGCCTTTAGTGGGTGCACGTATGGTCTGTCACAGACTGAATCAGATGAGCTCGCATCAATCAGGCAAGGCCTTAAAATATATGTATTACTCGTTGCACCATCTCTACCTTGTTATAAAACTCGACAGTATTATGTGAGTGAATTCTTCTCCTGCTGCTACAGAGAGAACACAACCTACTGGAAGGTGAAAGACATTGATCCATTAGAGCAAAGATCAGATGGTCATTGTCCCCTGACACCAAAGGAAGTTGGTATGTTTCTTTCTGCCCTAGGATATCCGTCGAGCACCCCAGTTTACATAGCCGCAGGCGAGATATATGGAGGTGAATCTCACATGGTTGAGTTGCAATCACGATTCCCAATTCTGATGAGCAAGGTATGAATGCTGCTGTTTTTTTTTTCTATTGTTTCATAGCATGACGCTCTTCAGTCAGCATATGACTGTCATCTCCATTTGCAGGAGAAACTAGCATCAGCTGAAGAACTGCGACCATTCAGAAAATATGCTTCTCAAATGGCAGCTTTGGATTATATTGTTTCGGTGGAGAGTGATGTGTTTATTCCGTCGTACTCTGGGAACATGGCACGGGCTGTTGCTGGTCATCGGCGTTTTCATGGCCACAGGAAAACAGTAATTCCTGACAGGTGAAACAACAACGAGCACTTGTCTATAAATCGCCTCAATGTTCCCTACTTGGTTTCATGGTTTTCATTCTATGATCCAGGAAGGCATTAGTTCGTTTGTTTGACAAAGTTGACAGTGGATTACTCAACGAAGGGGATGTGCTATCGCAAATGATAACAGAAATGCACCGGAAAAGGTACTAAACTAGGAGTGAGAGCTAGAAGACCTTTGTTTCACATTTATGTTTCTTACATTGTTCTTTCTCTCTTCTTCAGACAAGGTTCTCCTCGAAAAAGGAAAGGTCCTGTCTCAGGAACAAAAGGCAGCGATAGGTTTAGGTCGGAGGAGGCATTTTACGAGAACCCTCTTCCTGATTGCTTCTGCCAATCGAAGGATGACTCTAGTTAGCATCTGATCATAATCCTGGCGTTGATAGTCTTCGCCACACTGCTCACCATTCCCAGGTATATAGAGCAATGGATGGTGCACACTGATAAATTTCCACAGTGTTACAGTTTCTGCTTAGATGACATTACGGTCCACTGATTCGTTGGCGGATGGCGCAGCTCTATGAGCAGAATAAGTTGCCAATGTTCTGAGAATCAAAAGATATGGCAGCGTGGTCATATTCAGAGCTGCTGTATAGGGGTTTACACGATGTTCTGAGTAGGACCAATAAAGAGAAAGTAATAGCTGAAACATCTTTAACGCTAACAGTCACTGAGGATAGTTTCTGCTTGGCAGCATGAGGAGGAGACCACTGCTGTACAGGGTTTAGATGAGCTGTATTTGTAACCTTGGTAGTAATTAAATTCCTCTTGTAAGTGAGACCAATAAAGAGAAGTAAAATATAGGTGAAACATGTCAAATTTTCGATAGTTATCAGCTGGCTGGGAGTGGGGTACTCCTTAACGAGTTTCGAGTTCCTTGCGTTTTGAGTGAATGAGGAACTACATTGCACTAACATGGAGTTTCCTGATTTCTTTGGTAATTCTCTGTGCAACACACAAAAAAAAGGTTATCTTGCTTTTGGTCGTTGTATATTGCAGTTCTGTTTTTGGTCAAGGCATATTGCAGTTCTGCTCCTCCTGAGGGCCATATTGGAGGGATATTGTTGTAATCATATAAACGCTACAGCTACAGAAAAGTGGAACAGATGCTGTTCTTCAAGGAAGCAAAACAGATTCTGCCGAGCATGGTTCAGTGTCTAAAAAAGGAAAATCAAAACAGCGGGGATGAACTCAATTAATTCATGGCACTGAGCAACGAAAATCGATCAGTAACCACCAAAGTTGGTTCATCACATTGAATTTGAGGAAATCAACAAAGTCCATTGCTAATTTTCTTGAGAGGAAATCAACGAAGTTCATGACCAATTTCATCAACACCAGTGTGACTGTTCATAGTACCACACAAGATCGTAAATTGTGATCATGCAAACACTACAACTGCAAACTGGTATACAGTTCCTGATGTGCTAACAAGTGGAGTAAATCTGAAGACACGAGGAAATCAACACAATTTGACCACCAAAGCAGTTCATCAGGTCGAAATCAACAGGGTTCATGACCAATTTCACCACCAAAGCAGTTCATCAAGGAGACATTAACAAGGTTCATGACCAAATTCACTACCACTCGATCAGAAAACTACCTCACCGTCACTCGATCAGAAACTACGCAAGACGAACAGAGAACTAAAGCAGGGCAACGAAGACACCAAACATCACCACATCAACAAGGCGTCTCTCAACTCCACTCGCCATCATCACCACTACTACTACTACTACCGCAACTACTCTCGATCCGCCTCCCTCCCTACTCGACCTTGACCTGGAACACGTCCTTGCGCTCCTCGTCCTTGACCTTGGGCACGGTGACCCTGAGCACGCCGTTCTTCATCTCGGCCTTGATCTTGTCCATCTTGAACGCGTCGGCGGGCATCTCGATGCGGCGGCTGTACCTCGGCACCGCGGCGCCCTCGTCGCCGTCGCCGTCGCCGGACCAGGGATCCTTCTCGCCCTCCCCCTTGATCATCACGCTGTTCTGCTCCGCCCACACCTTGACGTGCTCCTTCCCCAGCCCCGGCATCACCACCTTCAGGTACACCGCCTCGTCGTCCTCCTTCGCCACCGACCACCCGCCGCAACGAGGAGACGACGCCGACGCGGAGGAGAGGCCGGCGCCGGAGGTCGCGCCCTCCATCAGATCCAGCAGCCGGCCCAGGCTCGTCGGCGCGCCGAACCGGTCGAGCACGTCTGCGAAATCAAGAACGGCAAAAGCTGATCTTTTTAGCATCCTCCCCCACAGCGTTCGCACGACCACGACGCAAGAAGAAAAACGAGAAGGAGGAGAAGCGAGGACACGTATATACGTACCCTGCGAGAAGAAGCTGGGCGCGTTGAAGTCGCGGGCGAGGCGGCGGCGGCCCCCGGCGGCGTCGGCGTCCTCGTACTCGGACCCGCTCTCGTCGCTGGTGTCGTCGTCGTCGTAGCAGCGGACCTCCGAGCCCTTGGTGTTGAGCAGGCGGCGGGCGGCGGTGAGGCTGGCCGGGCGGAGCGCGCCGGAGGCCGATGGCTCGGCGAGCAGCTTCTTGAGGAGGCTGGCCAGCGGGGCACCCTTGCAAGCGACGGCGGAAGCCATGGATCTCTCTCTTCTCTCTCTCTCTCTCTGCTGTGGTTTTGGATTCTTGTGGTGGACAGGAGGAGGAGGTGGGGAATGGAGGGGGTTTTGAAGGGGGGAGCTTTCTTGGGCAAGGGGATGGAGAAGGGGTTAGAAGGTTCTAGAGAACTCTGGTGAGGCCTCGAGTATTCCGGAACAGGAGTGCCACTGCTTTAGGATTCGTGTTAGTACGATCAGTGCCCTGCCATTGGGGTTTTTGAGGGCGGAGGGGGTGAAGATGGGGTTAGAAGGTTCTGGAGATCTCTGGAGACTGCCAGCGAGGCCTCGAGGCTTCCAGAGCAGCGGTACCACGATCGCTTTAGGATTCGTATTGGTTCATGTACGACCAGTGGCAGTGCCCTGCCATTCATGGCATTCCTACGGTGTGGCAAAGTGTGGAGGGCATCCAAACATGCCCTCAGTCCTCAGACTTGCAACGGCCAGAATTGCAGTACGTATGGTTTTGCGTTTGAAAAGTTTGGCGGTTCGGGGACAGAGATTTGGTGCACATGGGCACCAGTGATCTCGTTTTTAAAAAAAATTAAAAATAATAGTTTTGAGTTGTAAAAAATTCTGGAAAAAAATCCGCACATAGTTAATGATGTATCCCACAAACGGTCAAAAAATCAATTTCAAATACTTAATATTTTGAGCTACACAAAAATAACAAAATTGTAGATCTGAGTAGTCATTTTCAAATCTCCAAAACATATCAGAATTTTTCATTTTTTTCCAGGTCAAAATAAAAAGAATTTTGGATTAGGATTTTCCATGACTGTGGGATGTATCATTGGTAATCTACAGAATTATTTTCATAATTTTTTATAACTTGTAAAAACATTTTTTAATTTTTTTAAGTGAGCGAGAGCACTGGAGCTCGTGTGCTAAAAGCACTTTTCGGGCGGTTCGCTGTTTTCTTCTTTGATAGAGAAAAAGAAGTGCTGAAACATATGTAGATTCAGGGTGGACGGGTGGTCATTCATTTATAGGTGAACTTTTGAAATGTGAGCATGTTAATTTTGGAATTTGTGACGCTCGACTTCGCAAGACAAGTCATGAAACATAAACGGTACGTCTATATTGCTTAGAAACAAAAACCTTATTTTGAACATGACAAGGCACCGGAGACGCCAAATTTTATTCAACTCACATGTTACATTGTGAATTGCAAGATCTTGTGATTGCATCTTTTTAACTGCATAAAAGAGAGGAGAGGAAGAGTTCCGATGCGCTGAATTAGTGTGCCTGTATCTACATCGATTTATTCTCTATTTTTTTTACGACATGGAGGCGAAGCCTTAGCCTTTGCATCAAAACAATGCATACAACTTTTATTTAAGGATGGCAATGGAGCGGGTTTGGACGGATATAGGAAAACCAGATCCATGCCCAAATCCATCATCCTCGCTCTGCCCCGCCCACGAAAGTATTCGTGGGCATGGATGTCGCCCCAAATCCAAATCCGATGGATACCCGGATATCCATGGATATCCATGCCCATAAAATTTGAGTACCATTTCAGCAATATTTCACGTGCATTTCATCAATAATAAGCTAACTTAAATATTTTGGCAGCATTTCGACAATATTTTAGTAGCATGGCAGCCATAATTATGTCGACAATTCATAGGAATATCAAAGCAACAATATATCAATCACATAGTACTTATAATATGTTAAATATCACACAATCACACCATACAATAGATGTCTCATTTCAATCTCACGGAACATATATAGACAATGTTTTTTATTACAAGATCCCAACACAACATCTAATGCGTTAAAGCTATATAGCAAAAGATAGTAGAAAGGTTGAGTTGAATCTTGGATTATTGTAGCCTCATTCAGTCATTCTTCAGTGACAATTGATTCATTGGAATCCTACAATTGAAAAAGCACCAAAGCTTAGCAAAGTGACACATCAAAAGAATAAATATTTAAAGCAAGTAAATAAGAGCTTTTTGGACAGTACCATTTCTTCTTGTTCATCTTCAAGAACATTCTGGACAGCAAGGAGATCACCATGAATCTCACCTAATACAATTTAAAAAATAAAGAACTTAGATTTCATATCTTACTGTAGTCAGAGAACATAGTGGGAATGTAGAAATGAATTACCTAACATGTCCGCTCGAGACCATGATTGCATACACATAAGAGCTTCTGCTATTTTTGGTGCAAGTCGACTACGATGTGCACTAATTAATCTCCCGCTAGCACTAAAGACACACTCCGATGCTACTGAAGTGACGGGAATAGGTAATATATCATGAGCAATCATTTGCAAAGTAGGGTACTTAATACCTCCAAACTTCCACCAACCAATGATGTCTAGCTCTTGTGTTCGAGGGAGAGGGTCCTCTTCCAAGTACAAGTCCAACTCTGTGCGCACTTGGGAAGCGGAGGCAGCAGGCTTTGAATTCATATATTCATCAAATATCTCATAAACTTCATCCACACCACCACCACCAGTAGAAGTACTTTCAATATTTGGCATCGCAACATCGGAGGGTTGTTGGTATTCATCCAATAAAGATAACATTAGTTGCCTTATCTTTGCAACTTCTTTGACCGCATGCTCATATCCATATAAGTTCTGAAATAAAGCCTGCAACATTATAACATACTAACATAAGAAACTAAGAAGTAAGAACATGCATAAAAAATATCAACAAATGAAAACTCCGTACCTGCAGTATGTGAAGCTTAAACCGTGGATCAAGGACGGTTGCAACAGCCATGAGACCATGAACATCTGTCCAATACTTCTCAAATTTATCCTTCATTTCATCAGACATATCTCTTATAAGTTGATTGTCACTAGAATGCCATTTACGTATTGCCAAACGAATACCACAAATTTTGGGGAAAAAGATGTTTGCTGTAACATATTTCTGGCCTGACAATATCTCTGTTACATCAAAGAATACTTTCAGCCTCTCACAAACCTCTGTCGCAAACTCCCAATCTTCATTAGTTGGACAATTAAACTTTTTTCACGTATACTAAGTCTTGCAAAAACATCTCTGTATTGCAATGCACAAGTTAGCATAAGGTAGGTTGAATTCCATCTAGTTTTGCAATCAAGAGATAGCCTAGATGTGTATTCCGTGTTCATCAGACGTGCCATTTTTTCAAATTTCTCATGCCTTTTAGGTGTAGCCGACCAAAATGCAACACTATCACGTACCCTCTCAATCCCAAACTCCATAACATTCAAACCATCTTTTACAATCAGATTTAATATATGTGCGGCACAACGCATATGCAAATATTTACCCTCCAACATAAGAGATTTAGTATCCAACTTATCTGGCAGAATTTCCATGGCTTTATCATTTGATGTGCAATTATCCAACGTCACCGTGGATATCTTCTTCTCAAGGTGCCACTCAACAAGACATGCATGTAGAGCTTCGCATATCACTTCAGCGTTATGTGGACATGGGACATACATGAACCTAAGAAAAAAAATATACAAATGGATCAGCGATGAATAAATAAAATTCATCAGGAAATGAAAATAACTAAACATTATTTGTTTTTACCTTAAAAGAAAGCTCTTTAGATTCCATGAACCATCAATATAATGCGCAGTAACAGCCATATACCCTTTCTTTTGATGGTTAGCTGTCCACAAGTCCGTCGTTATGGCAACACGGTTTTGAAAATTTGCAAAGAACTTCACCATGCTATCTCTTTCAACTTGATGCATATTAATAATATCCTGCCTAATAGTATTTCTCGACACCACCTTGAACAATGGTTGCAAACAATTGCAGAACTTACGGAAGCGGGAGTGATCAACAATTGACAAAGGGTACTCATGCACACATATCATCAATGCAAGCTCTTTTCTAGCCACTTCTTGATTGAAATTAGTATTCTCTAAACTTACACTTCCATCAATATCTTTCGACAACTTCAATTTCTGTTGTTTAGGGCCAATTGGTGCATGCCTAGCGAGGACATGTGCTGCGGTGGTTCCGTAAGTGCGTTGTACGGAGTTTGATTCTCCGAGCAAAATCATGATGACACCAATTACATATAGCTCTGTTCTTCCCATTAATTAATTGTTTTGTGAAATCTTCCCACACATCAGATGTAAGCTTTCTCTTATTAGACCCCCTACTAACAACAGCTTGGTCTACTGTCGCCTCAACATCAACAATACCTTGTGACGACTGTGGATTTGCAAGAGGAGCATCGGCAGCTGAGTTCTCTACAGCTTGTGAAGTGTTGCTGCCCGGAGTTGTTGTTGAGTCATCCGCTGCAAATATCCCTGTTACAAATAACATCATGAGGCGACGAAATTAAACAGACAGAAAAATACAACATCATTGCAGAGGGAGGAAGTAGTGTTGTATTCATCCATGAGGGGCTCGATATATAGAGTACAGGCAATGATACACAGTAAGCTAGAGTGTTGCATTCAGAAATATGTTAGGTTAATATTCAGAAGGCAATGATACGCACTAAGCAATGATACACACTAAGCTAGAGTACAGGCAACTAACATATTTCTGCCCGAAGCAGTGTTGTATTCATCCACGAGGGGATCAATATATCCAAATAACACACAATCTCTACCACTGATTACTAAGCTAGGTTACAGATAACAATACCTTGACGGGTTGCTGCTGTTGCAGATCGTGTGGTGGCTGCTGTCGTTCCTCTCGCTCGCCCATGTCCGTTTCTCCCGACTGGCGGCATTTGATCAAAATCGTGAGGCTGCCCTATGAGGATTGACGAATAAATTGAAGGTGGATTAGTAGGTGTTGAAGAGGTATTGGGCCTGGCTGTGTGACTTACCTACTTGGCCCATGTGGCCCATGTTAGAGAGTGTTCTGAAGATGCTTTATAAGGGACTCGTTCCCTTCTTCCTGACCTAGCCGCCACAGCTCTTAGAGCATTCAGGTTAGAAACTATCTCTTTGTACATCATGGTATCAGAGCAAGGGGCGATGGAGGTGGCGATGGTGACTGCAGCAGTGGCCTAAGGTGGAGCTGGGAGGACTGCGCAGGTGGTGGTGGTGTGCTGAGAGGAAGTGGGAGGAGTGTCTGCTGGTGCTGTGCAAGATGGGGGACGAGCTCACAACAGCTCTTGAGAAGCTGGCCCAGCTTCTCGTGGCCAAGAATGCTGAGAGCACTTCTGCTGAAGGGGGTGTTGCTCGTGTTTCACAAGCAGAGATGGTGCAGAAGGTGGAGCTCATGCCAAATGAGGTAAAGTTAGAAGGGATGAGCAACTACCTGAGTTGGTCAAGGAGAGCATTGCTCATTCTGAGGACAAAAGGCCTGGATGGGCATGTTCAAGGAAGTGCTGCTGAACCGGAAGATAAGGGGAGTGCAGACTGGAAGAAATGGAGTGCAACAGACTCCTTGATTTTTGCTTGGCTGCTGAACTCTTTGAACCCCTCTATTGCTGCTTCAGCTGAGGGGCTTCCAAATGCTGCGGAGGTTTGGAGTACTTTGTCGAAATTGTACTCGGGAAAGGGAAATCTGATGCTGATGGCGCAGATTGAGGATGTCTGTGCACGATTTGCGTCAAGGTGAGAAGGACCCGATGGTGTATGTGGCTGAGTTGCGGCGTCTCGGTCTGATTTGGATCACCGTGATCCCCTAGAGCTTCCTCATTCGAGTGTGTGGTGACTGTTAAACAATATGTGGAACGCCGCCGTGTGATGAAGTTTACGAAGGGGCTGAACTCCTGTTTTGAGAGCGAGACGTGCTACCTTACTGCACCAGCCCAAGCTTCCTTCCCTTGATGAAGCTATCTCAGCCATGTCACAAGAGGAGGTCCGTCTAAAATCTGCGGACGCGGCGAACAGTCTCTGCAATCTGCCTTTGCAATGACAACAAGGAATGAAACAAGAGACTGTTTTACCTGTGGAGAATCAGGGCACTTGAGCAGATTTTGTACTTCATCAATAAGGGGAAGAGGAAGAGGATACAACTACAGAGGTGGTGGTTACAACCACAGAGGTGGCTACAACCACAGAGGTGGTCGTGGTTGGGTTGGCAACAACAACAGAGGTGGCCGTGGTCGGGTTGCTTGGTCCTTGGCATGGAGAAGGGGCTCATAGGGCAAATATGGCTGCATCAAGTGAAGGCAAACAACCTCGTAACCATAGAGCCTAGAGAGGGATCGAAGCTACTACTTCAAGCTTTGGCAACTTCGCCAACTTTGTCGACACCAATAAAGGTAATACTGAAAATGCATCGGTAGCGGCACATTCAATTAATAGAGGCCGGGTATTAGACTCGGGGCATCCAAACATGTTACTGGAAATCGAAGGAATTTGAGTCCTATATTCAATATTCTCCTACACATCAGAAACTATACATACGACGGATGGCACAGAGACAACCTATTAGAGGAGTTGGGACAGTTAAATGTAATCCCGTTATTGAACTATCATCGGTGTTATATGTGCCTGCCTTTCCTGTGAACTTAGTGTCTCTCGGTGCACTCGGTTGATCGGATTGACTGTCAAGTGACCATTAACAGATATATGTGCTCGATACAGGAGAGGGCGACGAGCAGGAAGCTTGGGACTGGGACCAGGCATAGCGGACTGTGGTACATGGACCGCAGCGTGCCAAGCGAGGATGGGAATCAAGGACTGGTGGCTGTCACTGAAGACAAGGAGACTAGAGCTCTAATCCATCACTGTCGAATGGGACATGTCTCTTTTGACAAAATGTATCAAATATTTCCTGATATAATGAGGGGTGTTGACAGAAGCAAGCTCAAGTGTGATGCTTGTGAGTATGCCAAACATACTAGAACCTCTTATGTGAGTAAGGGGATCGAAGTATCTCTCCGTTTGTGTTGGTTCATTCGATGTATGGACATGTCCAAGTGGTATCTATAAGTGGCGCAAAGTATTTTGTAACCTTTATTGACTGTTACTCACGGATGACTTGGATCTACCTCATGAGACACAAGGATGAAGTGTTCCCGTGTTTCAAAAAATTCTATGCTCTTGTGCAGAATCAGTTCAATGTACAAATACAAGCTATTCGCACTGACAATGGTACGGAATATGTTAACAAAATATTTGGTGCTTTCATGTCTGAGCAGGGAATCTTGCATCAAACATCATGTCCAAATACGCCTCAACAGAATGGTGTGGCTGAAAGGAAAAATCGTCACATACTGGAGGTTGCTCGGGCCTTAATGTTCACCATGAACGTGCCTAAATTTCTCTGGAGTGAAGCTGTCCTGACTGCAACTTATTTGATCAACCGTACGCCATTGAGGGTGACAGGTATGAAATCACCATGTGAATTAATTCTGAAGGATAATACATTTGTTGTTCCTCCAAAACTATTTGGATGCACATGCTTTGTTAGAGATCACAGGCCCTCAGTGAGCAAACTGGATCCTCGAGCTCTGAAATGTATTTTTCTCGGGTATTCTTCTAGACAAAGAGGTTACAAGTGTTGGAGCCCTTCAGAACGAAGAACATTTGTGAGCATGGATGTCACTTTTCGGGAATCTGAACCATTTTATGGAGAGAAGACTGATCTGAGCATATTATTCGAAGATCTTGACCATTTTCCAGCTCACGGGACTGGTCAAGAGGGGGAGAGTGAACTGATGCAGGGGCAGACAATCTCAGAACCACAACCTCAACCAATAGTGGGTCTCATTCCGGGAAGACAGGGATGGAGGTGGAGAAGGCCGGAATTTACCGCGAGAGATGGAGAAGGCTGAATGAGGAACAAAATCTTCAAGTTTATAGTAGAAGACAGGTGGGTGCGCAACATGTTCGGGGGAGCAACAAGAGTTACAAGTTGAACATCAGGATAACTCTGAGATCGTTTCATCGAGTGAAAGTCAAGTTGACCGGGACTCGACAACGATGGGAGAAGGACAAATGGATCTACCAATTGCTTTAAGGAAAGGAACTCGGGCTTGTGTTGGGAGACTACATAAAAAGTATGATGAATGCGACATAGGCAACTTTGTGTCATATGAAGCCCTGTCTCCTTCCTACAAAGCATTTGTTGCTTCCCTACGATCGAGTATCTATTCCAACGCGACTGGAAGGTAGCAAAGGAGGACAAAAAATGGCGTGCTGCCATGTTGGAAGAACTACGAGGCATTGAGAAAGAACAAAACTTGGGAGTTAGTAACTCTTCCAACGGGAAAAAGGGCTGTCGGTTGTAAATGGGTTTACACTCTGTGAAACAAAATGCACAAGGAAAGATTGAAAGATACAAGGCAAGACTTGTGGCAAGAGGGTACACCCGGACCTATGGCATCGATTATGATGAGACCTTTGCACCGGTGGCGAAGATGAACACGGTGAGGATTTTGATATCATGTGCAACAAATTTTGGGTGGCCGTTACACCAACTTGATGTTAAGAATGCTTTTCTACATGGAGATCCGCATGAAGAAGTTTACATGGAAATTCCACCTGGCTTCTCTTCAGCTGAAACCACGGGCAAGGTATGTAGGCGAAAAAATCTCTTTATGGACCGAAACGAGTCCCCGAGAGCTTGGTTTGACAAATTCAGGCGTGCAGTTTGTGACATGGGATACAGACAATGCAATGGGGACCATACAGTGTTTTATAGACATTTTAAGGGAAAGATTACTATTCTTGCGGTGTATGTGGATGATATCATTATTACTGGGGATGACGAAGGAGAGATAGCAAGGCTAAAGAAGTGTTTGAGTAAGGCCTTTGAAGTAAAGGATCTTGGCCGACTAAAGTACTTTCTTGGTATAGAAGTGGCCGAGTCGGCAAAAGGAATAGCTCTGTCTCAAAGAAAGTATACTTTGGATCTTCTCGGTGATGTTGGTATGCTTGGGCTGTCGTGCAGCTTCAACCCCAATCGATCAAAATCATAAAGTGACGAGCACAATCAGGGGATCATGTGGATAAAGGGAGATATCAGAGACTAGTTGGGAGGCTGTTGTATCTATGTCATACACGACCAGACATTGCCTTTGCAGTGAGTGTAGTGAGCGAGATATATGCATGAGCCTAGAAGTGAACATCTTGAAGCGAGTCTACAGAATCTTGCGATACTTGAAAGGAACTCCAGGAAAGGGCTTGTGGTTCAAGAGCAACGGACATCTTGATGTCGATGGATACTCGTGATGCTGATTGGGCAAGTTGCCTAGATGACGGAAGATCAACTTCGGGGTATTGTGTTTTCCTTGGAGGAAACTTGGTGTCATGGAGGAGCAAGAAACAACAAGTGGTTTCCAAATCAACGAGCTGAAGCAGAATATAGGGCCATGTCTCAAGGGCTGAGTGAAATGTTGTGGGTAAGGAATGCGTTAAGTGAACTAAAGGTGTTGAAGAATAGCTGCATAAATGTATGGTGTGACAATGTGTCCGCTATTAACCTAGCACATAACCCAGGTGCGAGCATGACGAGAACAAAGCATATTGAGATAGACAGATTCTTCATCAAAGAAAAACTCGATGATGGGATCATCAAGATAGAGCATGTCAGATCAGCGCAACAAATTGCAGATTGCTTAACCAAAGGTTTGGGAACCAGAGAATGCAACCTGGCATGTGACAAGATGGGAATGATAGATATCTATCACCCATCTTGAGGGAGAGTGTTGAAGAGGTATTGGGCCTGGCTGTGTGACTTACCTACTTGGCCCATGTGGCCTATGTTAGAGAGTGTTCTGAAGATGCTTTATAAGGGACTCGTTCCCTTCTTCCTGACCTAGCCGCCACAGCTCTTAGAGCATTCAGGTTAGAAACTATCTCTTTGTACATCAGTAGGTACAGGGAACAGCAGCAATATGAGATGGATTAGGCAGAGAAGGGGCGGAACGGACGGACGGGACGAACAGCGTCTTACCAGCACTCCAGCAGCCACCGGAGAAGAAGGGCGGAACGGGCGCCAAGGTTGATCGGGGGTCCGTCGATCTGGAGAGGTGGCAGGGAAGGTGACGACGGACTGGTGCGGCGCGGCGCTGCACCTTCCCTCGCCGCCTGCTTCCGAGGGGCGACGGTATTTTGCAGGAGATTTCGTGCGGGAGCCCGGAGCCAGGGTATTTCTTATTTAGCGATAGGGAGGAGATGGATCGATTAGTCCATTATGGCAAGCAATCGTATAAACGAGGAGGCGGAGCAATCAACGAAGAGGCACAGTAAATGCGGCCGGCGGTTCCATGATTATTTACAGTATGAAATTATTAAGGCTTAAATTAAGGGTTTTGTGATTTGGACCTAAAAAGGGCAGCTAATCGTAGGTAAAATCGCATGTGTCACTGACATGTGGGTCCCACATATTAGTTGGATATCCATCGAATATCCACGGAGCAAAAGCTCTATCCGTGCCCGCTCCATGAATTATCGGATATCCGCCCCATGAAATCCGTGGACACAATCAACCCTCCATACCCGTGCCCAGCGGGTCGAATATCCGTGGATACCCGGATCCGTGGATAAAATTGCCATCGTGACTTTTATTTCTTTAATATTATTTAACTAAGAGCTATCAATAGCATACACAGAACCCACACACTCTTTTTTTGCTTGGGCATCTTTTGGTAAATTCACAACAAGAAGCAATAGTCCATTTCCGCAGCCCTAGGTGTGGTTCCATAGTCTTAGCACCAAACCGACCGATCTTCATTGAATAACTTTTCAAAACTACTGGTAGTTCAATTCGTATATATGTTACTTCTTCCGACTCATTTTAATTACATCTTATACTAAATCCAAGTTAATTAAAAAGGATAGGAGGGAGTATTTGTTTCTAGTTCAATGGGTGTTGTTTCTCAGATCTCCAGTCAACTGAGGCATTACACCCCAAAAAAATTAGCTTGTGGGTAAAACGATGGATACTGAATCTTCATTCAGGTTCCTGATATGGTCTGGTACGGTACTTGGGTCGTGGCTGATGCATGCATCATCTGTGATCTGTCTGAAGATTTAGAGCATAGAAGCAACCACGAAGCGAGCAGACTAGAAGCATACAAGTACAAAGTAGTTGAATGTAATTGATATTGACTTTGCAAAATAAATCGGAGTAGTTAAAGCCAGAAGGAGCAAATGAGGCACATGTTACTTTGTCTGTGATAATGTTGAAAATAAGAAAGAGGACTCTCTCCTGGATTTGCTGAGATTAAGGTCGAACCAGTGACACAGGCCGTGCAGGATTCGCCCCTCGAGATGGTAGAAACCCTAGGAGGAGATGATCCGGTGCCAGGAGACAGTGGCCCAGAAGATCTTCGGCTGTTTCGGCTAAGCAGCACACATATATAGACTGAATACCACGGTGAAGGTTTTGCGTTTTCTCAGAAAACCACGGTGAAGGTTGCCAGCAACCAGCTAACAAAATGCGCTTCCTGCTGCTATGTTCGCTTTGAACAACACAAGTTGCTATCATGGATGCTCACATGTAATTCCTCTCCATCTCTGTTTCTAAGATGTGATGTAGTTGTGTGTAAGTGTAGTGTGTATGTACCACGATTCGAGATATATCAAGAGATGTTTCTTAAGAATGTCACTCTGCTTTTTTTATCATGCAGAGTTGTTCCTAGATGAGCAGTCTGAGTTCAGAGTTACACACGAAATCTGACAACACGAAAACAAGTCGTTTGCCATATCTCACATCTGTGGAAAAAGAGGCGCAGCAGAATATGGAAGAAATAAGCTGAGAACTGTACCCACGGTTCATACTTCACATGATACATGGATTCAACCAAGGGACACAACAAGGCTAGAGATCTGAACTCGATGTAAAAGGCACACACACGGGTCCATAGATTCAGACTAGGAAATACGGCAACAAAAGATGTTCTTTCCCCAAAGATAAAATACTGAAGATGTGCACAGAATGTTGCCTGTAATATCGCCACCATGGTGAAATCGCCAACCCCCGCGTAGCTTACGCATCCTTCCTCGCACTCGACTCCATCTCTGTTGTTTCTGCATTCATAGCCGTCAGACCAGAGACGCCATCTCCAACACCAGCTTCAGCGCGGCACGACCCTTCTCGAGCTTGGCCTCTTCTTAGCCGTTGTGCTGCACGGATGGGACCGGGCAGCGAGGAGGCTAAGAAGTCGTCGACGCTTTGCCGCAGGAAAGCAACGTCCATACCCATGAGCTCCAAGCCCTCCAGGGTCTTCTTCCAGTTGGCGAGGTCCTCGCGAGAACAAGAAGAAGCAACCGAGAAGGCCCTGATGCCCTCGGAGATGCTGATGGTCCGCATGATAACTGCGGCAACCAGTGTAGGGCTTATGTTCTTGATCAGATGCCTGTGGAGCAATGCCTTCCTGTCGCGGCAGAGCTTGTAGTACGTCATGCGCTGGCTGTCAGGGAAAAAATCATGGTCGATGCCATCAATGGCGATACTGAATTCCCTGAAGCTCTTCAGGCCATCGAAACCGGTGTCTGGGTCACCTGAAGATCTCATGCCATCAATGCCATCAAATGCTTCTTCACTATCTAGGTTGTTGGCATCATTGTCCGGTGCTGGGCTGCTGGTTCTGGTGACCTCTGGATCATCCGTTGTAGTCAACTCCTTTTCTCTTATTATATACACCTGAAAACAATACCCAGTTACCGATCAGATCAGTATGGGTATGGGCAGTGATCCTGCCTTGCATTTGAAAACATAATCACATGGAATGATTCATGGAGCAGTTGATGAAACATCTCTGAAGTACTTGCCTTAAATTTCGTCGGTTCAACCAGTTGAAAGACCGTGGCATCATTGACCTTAAGTTTATGATCTTTCGAAAATTTAACCCACCCGCCACTGAGACCCTTGCTCTTGCCACCACCTAGGTATTTTACATGATAGCTCTTCTCATGCTCATCTTCTAATGTAATATCAATATTATAGTTTGGAAGATTGCTTTTCCGAAAGTGACTCGGGAGACCCTGAAAGAAAACACAGAAGTCAAATGCAATGGAACAAAAGAGAAGTTAAATTAATTTGTGACACTTGGCTTGTAATTTAATCTTTCATCGGATAAAATGATAGCAATGTGCTTGGCTTGTAATTTAATCTTTCATCGGATAAAATGATAGCAATGTGCAGTTTCTAATATGAAGTAGTACCAGGTTATCCGGCATTCGACATATATACACTCAAACACCTACAGAAACTTACCAGCCAAAAAGTCCGAACGACCTCTGACTTCAGCATGAGCTTGGTGAAGCTTGGATATTGTCCTGGTAAATTTTCCTGTAACTTCATGGCTTTTTTCAAGGCAGGTCGTACCTGTCGAGTCACATTTGTTCATAGTTAGTAAATTGCGCCAGTAAGAATTTTTTTGAATAGCAGAATAAGCCACCCACGGTCTAAAGTGTGACAATCATATTGCTCCGTTTGCACCCAATTATTAGTGGCGTCATATGTTTCTTTTGTAACAGAAAACTATGTGATATGTGAGGAAGTGATTCTTTCGAGCTTCAAGTAACAGAAACATCGTTATGACGAAATATTAAATGATTCCATATAGGACCTTACTGTTGCGGAAACTGCAAATGTAGCCCGGGCTATAAGTAGGACAGTTTTTTGAAAAATTTGAAAACGATATTCTGCAGTTCCAAAAAATTCTGAACAGTAATATAGATTTTCATAATGATGTAGTCCAATCTCAACTCAAAGCACCTCATAGGCCACACAAAAATGACAAAAAAATTGTAGGTTTTCAAAATTTGCACCCTTCACTACTTCAGATTTCCACATTTGTTATTTTTGCACAGCCTAAAATACAAACTATTTCAAGTTGATTATTTTCACATTTATAGAATACACTATTACCTGCATGCAGGATTTTTCTCAGAATTTTTCGAAACTTTAAAATGCCATTTTCGAAATTTTCTAAAAAAGAGCTACATGTAGCTCGGTCTACAAAATGTCTCACTCCTTACCGTTGGGTCAGATTCACCATCTTTATTTCTTTTGCGCTCACTTCTACTGCTGCTCGTTTCGACCAATGCTGGTCTGCGCCCCATTTTACTCTTAGCAGACTTCGAGCCTGCTGGCCTCCCTCTCTTCCTCTGCAACAACACCAATCAAATCAGAGAAATCTGTTCATACGGTATATTTCTCCAGTTAGATTATTTCGTGTAGGACCTTACCGCCGGCACAATATTACCGTCCTTTTCACTCTTAGCAGACTTGGAGGCTGCTGCCCGACACTTTCTCTTCCTCTGTAACACAACCAATGGGATGCAGATCAACGAGTTCAGTGTCTGTTTATATATGTGGCTTGAGATATTTGAGTTTTGATTTATATACAAACGCAAGGATGTTTAAGGGACTGTATCTTACTGTGTAAATTTGATTTTTAAAGATTCCAGGTCTAAAGGGAGCGCCGGAATGCTTTTTTTCCTCACTCGCCATGCCCTCTGACCGCACGACCTGCCATAGTGAGGCCAGACAAGAAGTTGTAGCAAGGACGAGGAACTGTGTGTTGCAATGATGTGAAGATACTTTTTCTTAAGCAAAGCAGAGCAAATTGAAAACTCACTTCCACGGGAACGTAGTCGACCTTGCCGTCTGGATCATTGCAGCCACTCTCGGCAGACTTGGAGCCTGCTGCCGGCCACAACTTCTTCTCCTGACCACAACCAATAAGAGCAGAGCAATTGATTTAAAATGTGTTTCTATGCAGGGCTGAAGATAGCAAATGGTGAGTTGTGGCTGAGTTGATAAATGAAAACTGAAAGCTATGTTTGTGTCCTGTAACTTGCCTGATAAGACGTACTCATAGCAGAAACACAAACACGAGGATGTAAAATAGTGAGTGTATCTTACTTTGTAAGCTTTCTTTTTCTGGGCTATGCGTTTGAAACGACCGCCAGGACGCTTTTCTACCGCACACTCCACGCTCTCTGGCATCACGACCTGCCACACCGAGGTTATATGCAACAGGTTGCAACTAGGAGGAACTATTGATTCCCACATGTGAATGAAGAGGTCGCTCATTGGTAGTGATGCTTTTGACGGAATGATCTGTGCTGTGTTTAATGTATGCACGAACTGAAGCCACTTACTGCGAGGGGAGGGTAGTCGACTTCCATAGGCTGTTGATTGAAAACAACATTGACGAGTTAGTCACAAGAAGGTTCAGATTTAGCGGACAACCAGAGAGAAACATGTGTAATACTTCCTCCATCCCACCAAAGTTGTAGAGATTTGTCAAAATTTAAATGTATATAAACACTATCTATCATGTAATCTCAGACTAGTTTCAGGAAACAGATGGAGTAATATGAATACCGAAAAGGAACTCGCATCAAGTAGGTGGTCGATGATCGCCATGTCTGGACAACTCGAGGAGGAATCCTGCCTGACTGCCTGCTTGCCTGGAACTAGATCCGATGTGTTGGAGCGATGGGGAGGAGCAGGACCGGAGGACTGGGGGAGAAGAGAAGTATATATAAGGGAACAGCTTAGGCGACCGTTTGGTTGGTAGAGTGATTGACGGGATTCTACAAAATGTGAAACATTCAAAAGTAATTAGCGCTTCCCAAAAGTGATGGAAATCAGAGGATTCTACAAGGTATACTACGTGTTTACCTTGCAAAACGGGTCCTGAATCAGAGGAGTTTTCCATTCCATGGTATGTTGCCGTTGGCGTCTCCCAGGAGTCACTGGAAATGCCAATTAGCACGGGAGCAGAACATCTGTATCGCTGAATCTACGGGAGCGGAACCTGATTGTTGGAGTTGGCAGCTCCTCTTCTACCTCTGAACTTCTCACGTAGCTCGCATGAAAAACACAGGGAGACGAGGTGTTTTGGCTTCAGCTGTTTCACACAGCCATCAACGTTTCTTCTCTTCTTATAATCTCTGAAGTAAACACGACCTCGTATGCCCACTAGCGCACCCACTAACTCCATGCAGCACTAACCCAGGCCACTACCGGCCAGTAACATGACCTGGCCAACACACACACGTTCAGCCAACTAACTAACTTAAAACTACCAGCGATTCACACGACTGATACCTGAACTTCCGATGCAGCTGCTCACCGGCATCTCGCGATGCACGCCGTGTCACACGGCCATCTTTGGCATCTTACCACGGGCACCGACTAGAACCAAGCCATACCACATGCAGCTAACTCTACCCTACTTAAAAAGAGAAACATGTTCCCTATTTTGCTTTTTGCCACTACAACAATCCCTTCGTCGTTGTCCCTCCCTCCGCTCGACCGCACGACGGCAAGATGGGGCAGGCCCATCTTATCCCACCCAGCACATCTCGTCACCGAGTCAACCTAAGGGCATGGCCAATGCATAGCCCCAGGGGTGTTGCCTCGCAGCTTTATCTTGGTTTAGGTGGTCCAAATTAGGTTCGGATAAGGAGGCAGCCTCTTCATCAGGAGGCAGCCTCCTCAACCATAAAATGAAAACTGAGTGAAAATATGAGAGAGGAAGAGAAAAAACCAAATAGCTTTTGAGAGAAAGACATATTAATGAGACCATGCCACATGCATATGTCAAAAGTTTTATCCAAACCTAGTTGGACAGCTGCCTCCATTGCTCAGACCATCCCAGCCGTTGGGGCTCCCCAAGCCGAAATTCGACGCTATTTAGCGCCGGATTGGACGAAACTTTGGTTTGGGGAGTCCCATTTTCCCAGCGGCGAGCCTAGGGTGGATGAAAACTTTTGACAAAAAAACGATGAATTCAGACAGAACTAGGCGAAAGTTGTGCAAACATAAGCAAAATTTAAAGATATTTAACTTATATAGGCGAGTTCGTACATATATAGGCCGAATTCGTACACATATTTGAATTTGGCCAGAACTTAAACTAATAGCGGCCTTCTACATGCCGAAATGGCGGTAGAAGGCCGTGTAGTCCGCGCCGTCGTCATCGTCGCTCGAGCTGGAGGCGTCCTGGGGCGGCGCCGCCTCGTACCAGCTGCTCGAACCCTGGCCAGGGTCGTCGGCATGTGGCGGCGTCGGCCGGTAGATGTCGTCGTCGCTGCTCTCCTCGAGCTTGATCAGCTCGACGGTCCTGGGCGCAGCGTTCATTGCCGCGGACGGCGCGTTGCTGCGCGGCAGCCATGTCCAGCATCCGACGCTGCTGCTCGGCCTTCTGCCGCTCCCAGTCCCGCCTGGACCATTCGAGTGCGGCGTCCATGGGAAGCGTGTTGTCGGAGGGGACCAGGTCGCTGAGCGACCTAGCGATCGCCTCCGCCACCACGGCTTCCTCCGCGCGCTTGGCCTCCTCCTCGGCGAGCTGGTTGGCGGCGGCGGCGGCCTCCTTCTTCGACGACTTCCTCTTCCGCCCGCGTTGTGGAGAGGAGGGTTGATCGCGGATGGCGAGGGCACCGCTCCTTCGCCCTCTGGTCGGCGGTGGAGACGTCGGCTCCTTCTTGACGAAGACCGGTGTTGACGGAGACGCCGGCTCCTTCTTGATGAAGGTCGGGGGCGCAGATCTGCCGGACCTGGATGCCGACCTCGACCCAGACGTGGAGGAGGACGGTGTCATCCTCCTCGGCGTCCAGGAACTACCGTGTCGGCGCGACACGGTAGCTGCCTCCGGCGGGGGCATCCCTAGAGGAGGGTAGTTCCCACCCTCGATGTGCGCGAGCACATTCGCGAGGGTGCGGTTAGGCGCGCTCCACCACCGGCGGCGGCCAACGGCGTTGTTCCTAGCGGGAGGAGGAGGGGGACCGTCGTAAGCGGCGAGTTCGCGCTCGTACCTGCGCTGGAAAAAGTGGGTCCACGCCTCGTAGTTGTCGGGGAAGAAGCCGCGGCTCCGCGCGCTCCTCGTCACTGAGAGTGACGAGCACCGCGTCGATCTCCGCCTCCAGCGCAGCCCGACCCATCGGCGGCGGCGGGATCGGGACGCCGCCCGCGCTGAGTCGCCATCCTCCCGGCGCGCGGAAGTCCGGCGGCACCGGGTAGCCCGCCATGTGGAGGAGCCGCCCCTCCCATTGGTGGAGAGAGCGGCGGCCGAAGCCATTGTTGGCCGCGCCGTCGTTCGCCATTGTTTGATCGCCGCTAGCTCGCTCGAGATTGGGGAAGATTTGGGGAAGGTGAGAGCAGGGAGCGAGGTGAATGCGGGGCAGACGCGGTAGTTCGGCGATAAATAGAGGTAGGCGCACTTGAAACCAAGGCGACGGCATTAACTCGTCGCGTGGAAGCTACGCGTCCGGCGAACACTGACCGGCGGCAGGCTTTTATAGCGCGCGGAAGACGATGCGATGAGGACGACGATCAGTCTCTCTCGCCGACAAGTTGGGCCACCAGCCGCGCGGGAACTTTCCTCGGCGTTTCCCACGCTTTCGTTTCGTCCGGAGTCCCCGAGCGCTCCCCGGAGGCCGGGGATGGCCTGGACTCTTCGGATGGATGAAAGGCCTAATCCGGACGAAATCGAGAAGCCGGGGCGCGACCGAGCCATTTTCGTCCATCCAGATGAAAAAAAAGACCTCCTGGGGGCCTCGTCGCGGAGACGGATGGAGATGCTCTCATGCCCTAATCCCTAGCTGCCCCCATCCATCCATCCACGCCATGAGCGGCGGCGGGAGGAGGCACACATCCAACTGCCGTCTCCCGTCGGGGGCAGGACTGAGCCAAAACCGAAGGGCTTGCTTGTGCATGTGCGGCCTCCCGCAAATCCGATTGGCGACGAGGCGGCCGTCTACAAGGAGGAGGGATCTGCCTCTCATGGATTGTACGGCAGCTGGCAGGCGGCCGGGTCCGCTCCGGAGGGCGACGAGGCGACCGTCTACGAGGAGGGGATCTTCAAGCGGAGGGTCTACCCAACCTGGCGACGTCGGGGAGGAGGATGTCTACAAGCAGAGCTTCCCGTTCCAAGTGGCGGCGGCGCAGCTGCTGGTCTCTCACCTCCCATCGCGACATCAACCATCGACTAATCCTCAGGCTGGGAGACATGGCCTGGTACAACACGGTATGCTAGCCACTTCGCCGGAATTCCATCGGCGCATACTGCACCCAGGTACGGGATTACAATCATACATGTCCTTTATTCTTTCCTCTTCCAAATTTCTTGACCTTGCGTCACTGGTGTTTCTTATTAAGAATTTTTTTGATGTAGATCAAAGTGATTCATTTCCGATAGATGAGTTGGGTTTCAGGTTTCATTGCAAAAATAGGCTGACAAGACCTGCTCCGTTATGCACTTATTCCAGTGTTGATTGAACAAACATACGTGGTAAGGTATACTTCAGAGAGAAAAGCAATCACATTAATAATTTGATTAAAAATCACTATGGCATCCATAGTCAGAATTACAGGAAATAGTTAGTTTTTATTTGCACTTTACTCTGGTTTGTAGATAACCCATAAGTATATCATATGGATCACATACTTATATTTACCGTATTAGGTATACTTTATTTTTGGGGAAGAAAAGGAGAATGACATTTTATCATGTAGCAACAGGAAGACACTTGAGCATGATTCCCTGCTCAAAATCGTAAGTTTTATATAAAATTATGGTTCTCTGGTACACTATTCAAGGTGTAATGGTGACAATACCGTTCCCTGGTGCAGATGCCTGGCATCGTCGACAGACACTGCGAGTTGTTTGTGGCAGCCTCGGCGCGCTGAACTTGGCCACGGGCAATGACGACGATGTCCTTCCCCAATGCGGATGTCTGGCACCGTCAACCGCCGTCACGGGTTGTTTGTGGTGGCCTTGGCGCCGCACCATGGCCAGCTCGCATTACAGATCATGTCTACAAAGTTTGTTACCCAGTGTAGTATACAGCTTGTTGCTCATTTCTTTTTTAGCTGCTCCCCAATTACCCTTTCTACCATGTTCATGTTTTGTGTTCAATTCCTTTTTTGATCATACTTGTGTTTTTTTTCTGATATTTACGCTTTACGATTCCGGCCCGGTGTGTACTTCTAATGAAAATTATTCTTTGGGCGGTCATTAAGATCCATTCCAATTTATTGAACCTTTGAGAAAATGATTGGAACATGCAAAGTCAACAAAGAAGATGTTTAAAGGATCCATCATAAAGTGAACCAAATCCTCAATGAAGACTTCACTAAAAGCTCAAATTATGTTTGCAACTTAAGGGATTGGCTCACAGCTTACTGTACTACCTTTAAGTCACCTAAGAAAATTCCACGTGTCTGCAACACCTTGTAACAATATTAGTTGTGTTGATCATGCTTTAACTTATGTCTTCAACAAATATATCAGCCATCATCATTGAAATGCTTGCTTTGCAGGTTTAAGGTCGGGTACTGAAAGGTGCTAGCTTCTCAAGCAATTACTGCTCTACCTGAAGGCTGCAAGCCCCACGTGAAGAATATTTTTGAGCAACACACTGCAATGTGTAAAAGTGGTGAAGGTATTGATTGGGCTATGGCTGAAGCCCTTGCTTTTGCATCACCCATAGACGAAGGCAACCATGTTGGGCTAAGTGGACAAGATGTGGAAAGGGGATCTTTTAGCCAACGACATTTGCTTCTACATGACCAAGAAACTCGACCGAGGTACTGTCCGTTCGATCATGTTATGGTGAATCAAAATGAGGAGCTGTTCACTGTTAGCGCAGGTAAGTATGCTAATGAACTATTACTTATAAGTTATATCATCATACTTACTGTTGTGATACTATCTAGACTTGTTAATATAGGAGGTTTCTTAGTTCATTCATGTTTCCCTGGTCTTTAGAGAATAATGGAGAAATAATATTTGGTTATGTAGGATTGTTCGGCCTATCTTCGATGTGGACTATATTTGTTCAGTATAGGTTATTTAAAACAATAAGCTCTACTTTTACTTGTTGTCTTGACAGTCCACTATCTTAAGTTGTTGTCTTGCATATGCAACCTTAGCTTGTTCCTGCCTATTTTGTGATAGCTCTTGTTTTACCTGTAATAAGCTTCAACTCGAATAAGAAGCATAATTTTCTTTTCTTGTGTTTGAGGACAAAAGTTGGCTATTGGACATCACTTTCAGAATTTCATGTTTCTTGGGTTTGAATTGGTTTACTTCATGGAGAACCCCAATTACTGTCTCTGGTTTCTTTTTTGGCATTTCTGGTCCCTGTTTGGGTGCGTGTTGCATGGCAGTTAATAATTCATTTTTGCTAATGCTTATTTAGTAGTTATGGCCTGAACACTTTTTTAGGACCGAACTCTTTCGTTCTTGCTTAGGTGATTTGTTTAGGAAGCTAGACGAATTTAAAAAATAATTCTTATATGTTCCTAATTCATATGCAACATTATTGAGCTTGCATGTTGCATAATATGGACAATACTTTTCATTTAAGATCATTGGGCTGACAACCATATTTGACAATGTCACTATAGAATATGCTACACTCAATGCGCTCTTCAAAGGACTGTGTGACAGAGCAGGGCATCCTGAGGTTCCAATAGCAGAGGGCAGCCCTGAGCCTTTTAAGGTACACACAATGGCTTATACAGTAATTTCGCACAATTTCAAACTTTCCAATAGCTTTGCAACTTGAGATTTAAGCTGTTTAACTGAGGCAAATGCACAGTTTGTGCCATCAATTGAAAAATGCCTCCGAGTGCCTACTTGACTAGCATCCATTTAAATTGTTTTGCTACGGTAAGATGGAAGTACAAGTTGCAAACATATTTGTTTATTTTATTTTTATACTACATGTTGAATTATATGCTTAAATGCTTGTTGGCATGCCACATCAGCATCCACGTTTTATATGGTAGATAGATGAGGTTCATACTTGTGATTTCCAATAATACTAACTATGCTACCTAGCTATTTAATATGTGTAGTTATAATACAGTTTCAGTTGGTCAGCTGAATGATTAACGATATTGCCTTCTGTATTTTAGGGAGGAGAGCCACGTGTTGCTGATTTTGTCCATGGATCTGATGGCCTTGGTAATTTATTTCCTTCCGCCCCTACTACTAAGAAGGTCGAGGAAACTGCTGCAAAGTTCTTGGTTAATAAGGTCTTCCAGTTCCACAATCTCGGTATTTTAAATTTGTTGATCTTTTGATGTTTACCAGAAACATGTCCTATGTAACATATAGTTAATGTCGTTCTTTTTCTCACTTTTATTAATGATGTACTAAGGTGAAGCAAGTGTAAATTTGAGTGTATGCTTCCTATTGATTTGCTCCCACTACAAGAAAAGTTCTGATACACAACGTGCCAAAATCGTCCACTAAGGTCCATTTTTCGTCGCCTATGGGCCTAACCCGACGATATGGGTTCTGTGGTCGAAACTGCGTCAGGCAAAGTTCTACCACGTTTTTTCGGTTCGTCGCGTTCGGGCGCCCTTCTGCCACGGAAAATCGAACCGTTGCAGAAGTGTTTTCGGGAGCCCGTTGACTGCTGACGTCATGCAAACTGACACGTGGCAGATGCCGTTAACTGCCAGTTAACGCCGTTAACCGGCTCAAACCCCGTGGGATGGTAGGCCCACACTAGGCCTGCCACGCCTTAAACGGGCCGACCCATTTAGTTTGCGGGCCGGGCCAGCTGACTTAGTTTGACCGGTCAACTATATAGCTGGGCTGGTCCATTAGTGACGTGGGCCAGGCCTAACCTCTAAGGTTGACTGGTCAAAATTTAAATGGGTCGGCCCACTAAGCATGTGGGCCAGGCCGAATGCCCTCGTTTGACCGGTCAACAGGCAAAAGGGTCGGCCCACTAGACATGTGGGGCCCACTTTCCTGTAACCAGGCCGACCCATTTAATAACGGGGCTCCATCATAAAGCAAGTGGGCCGGCCCAAGAAGTTAGTGGGCCGGCCCAATTAGCATGTGGGTCCCACTTTCCTTTTATCGGCCGGCCCATTTAGTAAGTGGGGTCCACCATAGATCAAATGGGCTGGCCCAACAAGCAAGTAGGTCGGCCCAAAAACACAGGCGGGGCCCACTTTCCTGTTAAAGGGCCGGCCTAGTTAGTATGTGGGTCCCCCATATAGCAAGTGGGCTGGCCCAACAGGTTGGCGGGCTGGCCCAATAAATATGTGGGGCCCACTTTCCTGTAACCGGGTCGGCCCAGTTAGTAAGTGGGGTCCACCATAAAGCAAGTGGGCTAGCCCAACAGGTTGGCGGGTTGGCCCAATAAACATGTGGGGCCCACTTTACTGTAACCGGGTCGGCCCAGTTAGTAAGTGGGGTCCACCATAAAAGTAATTGGGTGGCCCAACAAGTTAGTGGGGTCCACCATAAAGCAGGTGGGCTGGCCCAACAGGTTAGTGGGCCGGCCCAACAAGCTTGTGGGGCCCACTTTCCTGCTAACGGGTCGGTCCAGTTACCAAATGGGCTGGCCCAATAAGAACGTGGGGCCCACTTTCCTGTTGCAGGGCCGGCCCAGTTAGTGTGTGGGGTCCACCTTACAGCAAGTGGGCTGGCCCAATAAGTAAGTGGGCCAACCCGTTTAGTTGATGTTCATATGTCGGCCTGTTAGGCGCTTTAGGATTTGTGGGCCGGCCCATATGTGATTTCTCTTAATTGGGCTATTGAAGGGAAGGGAATTTGTGATTTAGATTGCTCCGCACATAGAAAGATACTGAGAATATTTACGCATCACATGATTTTTGTCGGATAGCCTCACTTACCACAAGCACCATAGAAAGAATGCGCGAAAGAACTATAGAAACTAACTAAATATTACATCAGCTGCAAGGCTTTGAAAAAATGTTACAGAACCCAGAGAAATTGAATGGTAATTAAACCTAGCAATACAATGAAGCGATTCGGCAATCTTTTAAGTTGTTCGTGCACCACCTATATCTGAAACAAAGACATTAAAATTTAAGACAACAACAATGAAAAGGCAAAGACACTACAATGTTGTTTGCCAAAGAATTTGGAACTCACCATTTTCTCATTATAACAAGATCATTGTAATGCGCACGGATAGTCTACCGGTATGGGGATAATATAGACTACCAATAAGCAAATAAAGAGTGCATGTCGCATAGCAACAGCCAGAACATTTTAACATGGCCACAGATGACAAATAATAAGCTGGGAGCTTCCTTTTGATGTGTATAATCTATACCAACATAAAAAAATGTGATTTTCTAATCATTAAGCAGCTGAGATAGTGCAAGATAAACAAGCAATCGGAATATTTTGTGGCTTATAAACCAAGCACATTAGAATAAAACAACAGACTTACTACTGTCAAGTCTCATGCAGCTCACCATGTTGATACACTCGTTGAAGATGTCCGATGTTGCCCTTATTTATAGAGGAATTTTTTGTTACTCTGCATCAAGACACGATCAGTCATGCACATACGAGTTCCAGCATGATAAACAGTATGTATGTACTCCCTTCATCCCAGTGGTATTCATGCATTAAACACCGAAAATAGTGAGCGATGGGCTACATAATTACACTATATATGTGGCTGGAACCTCTCAAGAATGTGTGTTCATGCATATATACACACACGCAGGCCTATAGCAATACGAAAGGTACACATACTTGAACCAGAGCAGCAGTACTGGCCAGGCTTATGACAAACCAGAATGATACAATAGTTGTCGGGGGTGTTCCTCGATAATGTCCTCCGATTGGGACTTAGGGTTGACGGAATCCTGCAAGCTGATACGAGACATTGGTACACAGACAAACGGGGGGAGCGATTTACCCAGGTTCGGGGCCCTCGATGAGGTAAAACCCTTACGTCCTGCTTGTCTGTTCTTGATTATGATGAAAACGGTGTTACAATGGGGTGCCGAATAGTTCGGCTGTGATCTCGTCGAGATAGCTAATCGCTGGGGTAACCTAGTTCTAAGCTTCTGTTGGATAAGATCGCTAAGATTGATTGTGTTTTTCGATAGCCCCTCTCCTGGCCTTTATATAGGTGGCCAGGTCCCGAGAGGTCTAGTCGAGTACGAGTAGGATTACAATAGATCTATCTCTAATCTTTCCTTGTTTGGCTTCTTCCGTGTCTTGTGCTTCAAGTAATTTTCCGCCGCACCGTCCTAGTGGCCCATCTTCCCTTCGGGTACCTTCATGGGCCTCCACCTGGACCGTATAGGGTAGAGCAATATTGGTTACCCGAAGGGTAATGCCCACGTCAGTAGCCCCCGAGTGTCTAGCCGAACATAGTTCGGGTAGAGACTGAAGCATATTTTCTTCCGAAGTTCTTCTCCTTGATCATTCTTGCTTTCCTTCTGTCTTCTATCGGGTGCGCGGCAGCGCTCCCGATGGGAGTAGCCCCCGAGTCTAGGTACGGATGCTTGCAATCCGTGCGTAGACTCAAGTTATACCACTCGAACATCTTCTTCTGCCGAAATTGTTCCTGCAACCCTTTGTAGACCATCCGATACATTTTCTTTATGCAAGGGATAGCGAATAACATGCCCAACTTTTGTTGGTTAACTGCCGATGGCAAAACAACGTTACCCTACACAGAATCAAGTCCCCGGGCATGATCCTGGAGTGCGAAAAAAGTTCTGTCGGGTGCACATCCAGCGCTCCCGATGGGAGTAGCCCCCGAGTCTGGGCGCGGGCGTATTACGCCTGGGTGCAGACTTGAGTCAATTATTTCCTTCGAGTCCTCATTTTATCGGGTGCGCGACAGCGCTCCCGATGGGAGTAGCCCCCGAGCCTAAGTGTGGATGCTTGCAATCCGCGCATAGGCTCAAATCGATCACCCGATCCTTTCTTATCTCTTCGTATACAATCATTCTCCGTGACGTCATTGATGACGTTTTTCTGTCCCTTTGATTTTGACTGATAAGACACGACCTGCCAGCCCTGTTTTCAAGCGATTTCTGCTCCTCTTTACACGGTTAACGAGGCACCTCCTTGATTTCCGCAATCATTAGCTGGAGAAAGGCCCGAAACCTTCCTTAAGTTCCCCAAGAGATAAAAAATCCTTTTCATTCTCCTTCATTCGTCTTCTTCGCCGTTCTTGTTCCTCTCGTGTTCGCAACTGTTCGCGCCGCCACCACTGTCTTCCAATTTCTCCAGATCTCGCAATGGTGAAGAAGAAAAACCCTAGTGCCGCCGCCAGCTCCACGAGCGGCGGTGCCGCCGCCAAACCTTCTTCGATTCTTCCGAAAGAGGGCGCCCCCAGCGCTCCTCCCCCAGCTCCGGCGCCGCCGGCGCCACCGAGCTCAGCAGCCAAGCCTGGTGATTGGACAGCCTCGACCGTCACCAAGCGTGATGAAAAGAGATCCCGAAGCCTGGGGCTGATCTCCTCCGATGAGGGGAACGTAATCTTTCCAGGTGCGATTTCTCGACCTAACCCTCCTGCCGGCTTTACCGTGATGTTCTTGTTGTTCTTGTACCGAGGCCTTTCACTTCCTGTTCACGAATTCCTCCTCCATCTCCTGCGAACTTACGAAATCCAACTGTGGCAACTCACTCCCAACTCGATCCTTCACGTTGCTGTGTTCATTACCCTCTGCGAAGCATATCTGGGCGTTGAGCCCCATTTTGGTCTGTGGAAGAAGATCTTCTATGTGAAGAGATACAGCAGTAGCAATGGATCCTTTGTCACCGGAGGAGTAGGCTTCGTAGCTCGTTCGGATGTCAATTACTTCAATTTCCCGATGAGAGAGTCCGTGCAAGGGTGGAGATTGAAGTGGTTCTATATCAAGGATTCTTCATCACCCGAATGCCAGCTCCCTTGCTTTGTCGACGTCCTTGAGGCCAAGCCTAAGAATTCCTGGAAGAACGCTCTTTCTCCCGACGAAAAAATAGCAGCCGATGAATTATTTGCCAGATTCCTTCGGATCAAGGAGGCTGACGGGCAAACCATGGTCGGCACAGAAGTAACGGCAGTGTTTCTGAAACGTCGAGTCCAACCAGTCATGGCTAGGGTTCGCCCAATGTGGTTGTACTCAGGTCCAAAAGATGAGACTAGAATTAATGCTGCCGAATTATCAGAAAAAGAACTGCTCGATGAAGTCCGCCGCCTCACTTTCTTTAATCAAGAGGATTCGATTCCACTGACATCTCCATATATTCCTTTTGATGCCGATCATCCACCACCAGAGGTAATTTTCCTCCTCAAACTCGTGTTATGCTGCTATCGACATATATTACTGTTATTCTCATTTACTTTTCCCTTCGACAGACCTTCGCAGCCTCCGAGGATTTACATAACTTGCCAAATGATGCTTCCGAAGGAAGAGGCTCTTCAGAACCTGTTGACTCTCGTACTGTCGAGCATACAAGCCCGTCAAGCGAGCATGATGACCCGATAGATTCTGAAACTGCCCATGCCAATCTCCCCCCATCAGTCGGTGATACTTGCGACACAGAGGGATCAGTGCGCAATGATGACGCTGATCACAGTACCTTTGTTAATGCAGCTGCGGAGGAGACCGGGGCTTCTCCTATGAAGAGATCAATCGGCGGTTTTGCTGACGAAGATGACCTCCTTGATTTGTAAGTGCTTTTCTTCTTCTTACTATTTCCAACTTTCTTGACTTTTTCAAATTCTTCTGATTACTTGATTAATCGAACCTTTCTTGTAGTGATGATGCTTTTGTTAGCCTCCACCTAAGAGGGCCAGATCTGACGCTGTCTCACCAGCTGCTGCTGCTTCCGAAGCTTCGGCTCTTAAGGTGGCTCCTGTGGCGCAAGCATCGACAGCCTCCTCCCTTTCCAAAGGGAAAGATGCTCCTGCTGGTGCCGCAGCTCCTCCTTCTGTAAGTCCTTGCTGAGTCTAACAAGAACCTTTCAGAATGTGTCTTTGCTTAACGATCCTTGTCAAACATCCCCTTTTTTCAAGGATCTGCGAGGTGTGATATCCTCTTTAGAGGCCTTCGCCTCTCAATTCACCTCTCTAGAGGCGGACAAAATTCGGCTGCAGGAGGAGGCTAAGTCTTCCTCTTCAAAGTTGGAAGGCGCCATCAAAAAGGCCGCCGTAGCTCGCCAGGAGGTCGACTCCCTGAAAGAAGAGCTAAACAGGCTGAAGGAGCGGCTGAAGGAGGAGGAAGCTCGGGCGGCAGAAAAGGATGAACTCCTCCGTCAATCTGCTTTGGCCCTGTTTGGTAAGTTCCTATATCCGTTGTAGATTATTACTTTTTTATGAATCTGCTTCTTTGTCAACGATTTCCTTTGACTACTTGCAGAAGCCGCCAACATCCCTGCTACTGCCTTGGATAAAATTCCGAGCAACTCCCCGGCAAACGGTGTGTCGACGGTTCTCACTGCTCACCAACTCACCCGGGGGCTCCTTGACAAGGGAAAGGGTGCTCTGGCGCGGATGCACTCGATGATATTCCCCAAGGCCACGCGGAGAAGACTGCAGGGCAGCTGATTGATGCTTTCGCGAGTCGACACCAAGGAGGTCATTGAGGTATTCAAGCGTACCTCGCGTACCTATGGCGCCCTTCTTGCCTTCCAACTTATGATGGGTTACGGCTTTAAGGCTGACATTGAAGAAATGACTAAGGAGCTGCCGAAAGGAAAAGATGGGCAATCTATTGATTTAAGCGCCTTTACGGCGTCCGCCCGTACTTGTGCTCGCCAGCTCCTTGATTTAGTCTCGAGAAAAACATCGGTTGGCCCTAGCCTGTCGACCCAGACTCAGGCTCCTTGATTGTTGTAACAATTTTACCCTTGGGCTAGTATGAAACGTTATTCTGCTATGAGAACTTTAAGTTTGTAATGAATACTATGCCGGCAATGTTGCCAGCATGTTTTTATCATAATATCTTCACTTGTGCTTCTCCTGATAGGGATTGCTTATACCTCTCCCGATGGGAGTTTTGTTGGATGCTTGATTTGACCATATCATCCTCTTTGACGCTGTTGCCTGCAGGTTTTCCCAGTGCCCTCGTTTGTTGACGACTCCTCTGGTGTTCTTCCCGAAAGTGATCGGATCCAACGGATGAAAGATCGGATCGCCCAGATGGAAAAGGACCTGCGCAGCACTTATGCCTTGGCCGCGATTATCAACAAGAAGAGCGAGACTGCAGCCAACGTGGAGCGGTACGCTCTTACTGAGCTGCATAAAGCTACCGAGAGCTTGAACTGTGAGTCCTTTTAATCTCTTCACCCTTTGGTCGATAGCGTTTCATCTGATCCTCTTTTTTTTCTTGTCAGTCATAGCTCTGAACCGTGCGGAAGAAAGCAAACGGGTTCACGAGCGTGTGAATGCCTTGATCGAGCTATCCTCGCCGAGGAAATTTTCACGGCGGGAACATTCGAAGGCTTCGGCTGTCGCACAATTTCAGGATCGAGTTCAGCAGGTCCACCACTTCTTCGACAAATGCTATAAAGCCATGAGGGTGGTTTGGAAGACGATGTTTCCTTTAAACGCAGTTCCCCCCACGCTCCTTGCATTGATGTCGGAGTTCAGTAATGCCAAGAAGGTCCGGGGCTTGGTGCGCGCGCAAGTTTTTGCAGGAGCCAGGTTTACACTTGCTCTTGTACTTGCCCGTCATCCTTCGGCAGGTTTACTGTCGATTGTCAATGTTACTGGAGACTTGGAGGCGCTGTATCCGAAGGTATTGTTGTCTGCAAACATAATTGTCGACAGACTCGAGAAGGATTCAAAGGTACCTGAAGAAAAAGGAACTCCGCAAGGATGATCTCAGGGTTTTTAATGACTGTTTGTAAATAAATAGTTTGACTACTTTATCCGAGCGTTTGGATGACGCCTTTTCATTCGGTAGATACATGCATATGTATTTTTACCGTGTTATTGCCGTTGGCAGGTTTCAATTTTGAGCGAATCTTAGTTGCTCGTTTTTAAATGTATGTATATTGGCTGTTTTAGCAAATCATGTGAGTGATCAGCTCGTGTTGCAGGTCTTGCTAAACCTATTGTATGCGCAACTTTGCTTTCAACCGTTTTAAATTTCGACAGGCACTCCCGAATATTTCGGGTGTAGTGATTCTGCCGATGAGCCCGTTGTTCCTTGATATTTCCATAAGTGAAATATCGAACGTGGGTTGTTGTTTATGTGTATTTCCAAACTCTTGCTATTTACGGCACTCGTAGAGGCATCAATAGCAGAGGGAAGGGTGAACATCTTTCTAGCGCTCGTAGAGGCTTTCTGGAGCACGATCTTCCGCCCTGTACTATGTTTGTATAGTGATGGGGCTTAGAAGTTTGTAGTCACTGTAATGCTTAGCAAAGAATCGAAGCTTAAGTTCTTATTGATAAGGTAAGCACAATGCTAGAGGGCGAAAGGGAAAGCCCTGTTTATACTAAAGGAAAAACAAAATAAATGCTGATAAACTGCTTAAGCAAGGAAGGGATTCTTCTCTTCTTCTGGCTTCTTCACCACATTAGGGGTAGCCGCGGCGTTATTGATTTCACCAGGGGTTTGAGCTGTGACTGCCAGCGTCTTGCTGTTTTCTATGCCTTCTGCGTCATCAACTGCCGAACCTTTTACTGCCGAAGCTTTTGCTGCCAAGGCTCCTGCTGCTGAGGCTTCTGCTGTCGAGGCTTTAAGGGCGAGGTCGGCTGGCTTCTTTTTGCTTCCCCTGTCATCCTTTTCTTCCTTGATTTCACGCAACAACAACTTAGGTGGAGGCTTAATAATTTCTTGCTTGCTCCCAAACTTCGCAGCGATCCTCTGGAAATCGCGGTCGCAACTGTCTGAGCGCGAAAAACTTCCATGGACTGTGATGTTTGTCCCTTTGTTGCCAGGCATTTTCAGCTTGAGATATGCATAGTGCGGCACGGCCATGAACTTGGCGTAGGCTGGTCTCCCGAGTATAGCATGATACTGTGACTCCCAGTTCACTACCTCAAACTCGATCTTCTCCTTCCTGAAATTGTCGGATTTGCCGAAGACAACGTTCAGGTAAATTCTTCCAAGAGAGTAACCTGGTTCGGTCGGCGGAATCCCGTGAAAGCGGGTGTCCGTTTCTTCCAGGCATTCCCATGGTGATCCCCATACTCTTGATTGTGTCGACGAAAATCAGGTTTAACCCGCTTCCACCGTCCATAAAGACTTTGCTCATCTTGAATCCTCCAATCTGTGCCTCAACTACTAAGGCAGCGTGTCCTGGTTTTGGTATAGTCATCGGGTGGTCTGCTCGGCTGAACGTAATGTTCTGAGAAGACCACTCGACATACTCAGGGATGTTTGCCATGATACTTTCGGCCAGATTAATTTCTCGGGTGAGTTTCTTCATCTCTCTTCTCGAGACACCTGTCTTGTGGATCATACTCATCTGCCCTCGTGGTGGTGGGAACGCCTCGTTGGGTTGATGAGGTTGGGCCTGCTGGACCTGGTGTTGTGGTGGAGGTGGGGGTGGAGGTGGTAACGGTTGCTTGTCTCGACTCGCTGGATGAGTTTGTGCATGTCAAGAAACTGTCGACAATCCCTGAGAAGGTGACTTGACTTTGTTTTGCCGTCCTTGGAGTCGACATACGAATGCAAGTAACAGGGGGCGTTGATCTGCTCGGCATAGGGTAGCTCGGGAGCCCTCTGCTGCCGTGGTTTATAATTGCCACGGTTTCCAGAGTTGTTCCGATTGCCATCCTGTCGATCGTCTCTTCTTTCATCATACCGATCATCATGTCGATCGGAGTATCCTGCAGCTACCAGGTTGTTGTCGTCGTAGTTGCGATTTTTCCTCCTTTTGTTCCGGTCCCTTCGGCTGCCCGAATCATGCTTTGGCTGGTCATCGTCTTCGTCATCGCTGCGCTGGCGTGGTCTTCGCACGTTGTCCTCGCCATCAGCCCAACTGTTGGCGATTTCCATCAGCTTGGTGATGGTTTTCGGCTTTTTGCGTCCAAGTTCTTCTATGTAACTTTCGCGTCGGACGCCATCGCTGAAAGCATCGATTGCTCTGTCTACAGATACATCTTCGGCAGCGTTTAGGAGTTTGGTGAACCTCCCTATGTAAGAGCGCATCGACTCCTTCTGCTTCTGCTGGCAGTTGCGTAACTCCTCAATCCCGACGGGTCTTTTATATGTTGCCTGGAAGTTAGCGACGAAGGCGTCCACCATGTCGTCCCATGATTTGATGGAACCTTTCGGCAGTCCTCTTAACCAAGCCCGTGCCGAGTCCTTTAAGTAGAGCTGTAAGCACTTGCATTGCTTGCTATCCGGTTCCCTTTATGCAGAATCACAGTCTGCAGGTAATCGTCTATCCAAGATCTTGGTTCCTGCTGCCCATCATACTTGGCAGCGTTAGTGGGAGTAGGTTTGAACTTTTTGGGTGGCATCGACTCGCGGATTTTGTAACTCAAACAATCGGCTCCCCTTAGTTCACCATCGTACTCTTGATCCTCGTCTGAGGAGTCACTGTCGTCATCCTTCCTTGCGGCGCGTCGTCGCCTTGCTTTATCGATTCGGCTCTGGGTGATTTCATCCCGAGCATCTCTCGCCCGATGTTTCGAACCACTGGCCTGCGCCGTGGTTTTCTCCTTCTGCGGGACTAGATTGTTTCCCAATATGGCGAGACTTTCTAGGGCACCGCGGTGAGCTTGTGCCATGGATCCTTCGGGGCGTTGGTTGATGAGGTATGCGGCGAGATTGGCCGTTGCTCCCGCAACGTTCTTCGGCCGCGGCATGCCTGCGGTATCCGTGGTCATGAAAGACTTGGTTAGATTCGACGTTATTTCTCTGGCGTCGTCTTCGAGAGCACGGACGGTCTTGATCGATGTTTTCCCGCCCTAAGAGCGCTTCGGGAAGCGCTTCCTTGTGAAGCTCTCCGTCGCTCGGCTGGATCGTTCGCCGCGGATAGACGTCTTTCGAGGGTAGCTTGCTCTCTCGACGAGTGCTCCCGGTTTTTCTCTAGTATAGAGCGGTATGCGTTTAGGGTTCCAACCGAGGTTCCTGCGGGGAGCGGGGTGTTGTTAAGTACGGCTGTCCTGGCCGCAGCCCACTCCTCATCCGCGATGGTATAGTCGCTGTCGCGATTGCTAGCGCTATTTTCGAAGCTCGCTCTCCTGCTGGAACGGGGTGTGCGGTCTCCGTCTCCTCCGTGCCTTGTATTTCCTGTGTTGTTGGCGACGTAGACCTGATGGTGTGCTGTTCTTCGGGTGGTTCTCCGGGCTATGCTGCCGACACTGTCTTCTCCCGACGAGTATTGGGCATTGCAGATGAACGGTGTGTCGCTTGATCCCAAACCGTGCACGGCGTCGCAATTCGAGCGATAGTAGGAGGTTAATTACGAAGACGTAGGTTCGTCGGATCCCACCGACATTGAGGACGCTGAACGGGGAGTCGAAGGCGCGGGCGAGCTCATCGACTCGTCGGGCCAGCCAATAGATCGAGCGATGACGACGCACTAGGGCTCGTTGATCCGGAGGTGGGCGATTCTAACAGTCTGGAGAATTCCCTCGCATTGACGTTGTAGTGGACGCTGCCGATGGTCATCTACATGTTTCCTTGCAGATCTGAGAAGTTTGAGCGAGAAGAGTCGCTATGCGGGGTGAACTCGTAGGAGCCGAATCGGATCGGACCTCCCAGAGTTGGTGATGGCGGTGCCGATGAAGATGTCGACGACATGATCAGATCTGCCGATGACTGATCTGGTGCCTGCAGGTTTCCCACAGACGGCGCCAATTGTCGGGGGTGTTCCTCGACAATGTCCTTCGATTGGGACTTAGGGTTGACGGAATCCTGCAAGCTGATACGAGACATCGGTACACAGATAAACGGGGGGAGCGATTTACCCAGGTTCGGGGCCCTCGATGAGGTAAAACCCTTACGTCCTGCTTGTCTGTTCTTGATTATGATGAAAACGGTGTTACAATGGGGTGCCGAATAGTTCGGCTGTGATCTCGTCGAGATAGCTAATCGCTAGGGTAACCTAGTTCTAAGCTTCTGTTGGCTAAGATCGCTAAGATTGATTGTGTTTTTCGATAGCCCCTCTCCTGGCCTTTATATAGGTGGTCAGGTCCCGAGAGGTCTAGTCGACTACGAGTAGGATTACAATAGATCTATCTCTAATCTTTCCTTGTTCGGCTTCTTCCGTGTCTTGTGCTTCAAGTAATTTTCCGCCGCACCGTCCTAGTGGCCCATCTTCCCTTCGGGTACCTTCATGGGCCTCCACCTGGACCGTATAGGGTAGAGCAATATTGGTTACCCGAAGGGTAATGCCCACGTCAATAGTTGTATCATTTGCAGTGCAGCAAAAGAACACCAACATGTTCAGTTACTTCCAAATTGACATGAACTACTACATAATAGAAGGCACTTACTTCTGTAACAAAGAATGAACCAGATAGTAGTTATAATGTCAACAACTATAGAGCAGGTAATGCAAACCAACATGCTCAATTACTTAAATTGGCCATGAACTAAATAATAGCAGCATTTTACTGAAGGAATTATAATCTGAACTTTGTTGTGCAGGGAACGCTAATCAACGCGTTCAGGGACTTAAATACGTATTAGGCAGCACATAGAGGGTAGTGAAAGAACTGATAGAAGACATTTAATTTAGTAGCTCACGACGAACCAGGTAAAAATAATAATGGTATTACTTGTACAGGAAATGCAGAGTGAGATGTTCAGTGACTTCAATTTAGCACGAACTACGTAATAGGAGGTTGTTACTTTCGTAACAAACAATGAGCCAAATAGAAGTTAAGATGGCAAAAGCTATAGAGCAGGAAATGTGAACCAACATATGCAATTACTTAAAATTGGTCATGAACTAAATAATTGCAGAATGTTACTGTAATAGATAGGAATGAACCAGATAGAAATTATAACAACACCACTCCTAAAGTTAATAATGAAGGGAATGAACATACGTAGATTTTGTTAGTATGTCACAAAGTTTGACATCAGTATTTGATGTTTCATTAGGTTACGTGAGATGGCAGACTTTTAAAGCGATGGCAATGCCAAACCAAGGGAAAATGAAGTTGTGGAGATGGCAATGCTAAACCAAGGGCAAATGAAGGTGGTGGAGAGGTCGAGTGGAAGAAGAGGTCAAAAGGAGAAAAAACATGAGAAGGAGAGAGTTGATATTCATTCATATATGAACGGGAACCATATTACTTATGTTTTGCACACATTTATAGACTGAAATAATTATTTGTCGGTGAGTAAATATTTTCCGTTATCCCGTGGCAACGTACGGGCATTTGTGCTAGTAAATACAAAACGAAAAATCAAATCAAGATTAGACCTAACAAACCTAATCGGCCAGTGGAGATTGAAAATTAATTCTATGAGGTTGTACCGTATAGTCTTCCTCATAAATGTTTAAATATTTCAAATATATAAACTTAGTTCACTATTTTAGATAATTAAATTTGCAAACAAATAAAAATTACTTCTATAAATAATGTAAACTTTGGAAATTCATAACTTCAATTCTATAACTCCAGATAATATAAATAATATGTCTAAATTTATTAGAAAAATCCAATGAATCCATTTCTAACATCCATAATGCTTGCATCACAACTGTTCCTCTCAGATATTTTGATTATGCAAGCAAACGTAGCAAAAAAAATGTGCTATTTTATTTATTCATGCTAGCCCGCCTAGGTAGATTCAAATCCGTCTGTGTCGCAAATCAAAACAAAGAATAACACTGGCAAATTTAAATCTACCTAGGCGGGCTAGGAGGTACAAATAAAACGACACATATTTTTTTCTAGGTTTGCTTGCGTAATCAAAATATCTAAGAGGAACATATCTGATTTATGCATTATGGATGTTAGAAATGGATTCCTTGGATTTTTATAATAAATGTAGACATATAATTAATATTATTTGGAGCTATCGAATTAAAGTTATGAATTTCCAAAGTTTACATTACTAATAGATGTAATTTTAATTGTTTGCATATTTTAATTATCTGAAATAGTGAACCAAGTTTATATATTTGAAATATTCAAACAATTTTGAGCACTTATCATATTAAAATATTTTCCATTTGAATTGGTATTTAAAAGTTATGAAGGTTTTAAACAATTATATTTGAAAGCTTCAAACACTTATGAGCACTTTTCATATTAATTTTTTCATTTAAATCAGTGTTTAAAAGTTATGAAGGTTTTTAAAAGTTTATATTTGAAATATCAAACATTTCTGAGCACTTTTCATATTTAATTAATTTATTTGAATTAGTATTTAAAAGTTGTGAAGGTTTGAAAAATAAATAGGAGATTTTTTTAAATTGCGAGGTGCGAGGTGCGTGGGGCTCGTGCGTAATTTACATTCAAAACTTGAGGACCTATCTGCAAAACGACGGACCACGCACCGTTTAGCGCCTCCACGTTAGCCTAGAGAGTGGACCCCATGTTCCGGGATCAATTCGTGTTTAGTGTTTTTTCGCAAAATCTACAAACAAAATGTGTTTTTTTTTGCTGAAACATAAAGTGGTACCAAAATCGACATTTAGCTAGAAATGTGGTGGTTTTATGCCAAATACTCCTAGATCCACCGTCAAATACATCGACGATACCGCAGGTGTCGTTCCCAGTCTCACATGCACCAAGATGATCCTTTGCGCCATCTCGTTCCCTCGGCGCTTCTCGCTAGTGTGCCGCTAAACAGCCGCCGATTGGACTGGTCGGCGGGCGGCGCACTCCCTGCCGGGTGCAGGCTTTGCGACCTGTTGACTAAAGCTCTACCAATTGCAAAACATGATCATTGTTGGAGATATGCCCAAGAGGCAATAATAAAATGGTTATTATTATATCTTTGTGTTTATAATAAATGTTTGCATACCATGCTATAATTGTATTAACCAAAACATTTATACATGTGTGTTATATAAACAACAAGGAGCCCCTAGTAAGCCTCTTGTATAACTAGCTTGTTGATTAATAGATGATCATGGTTTCGTGATCATGAACATTGGATGTTGTTAATAATAAGGCTATGCCATTGGATGAATGATATAATGGACACACACCCAAATAAGCGTAGCATGAGATCAAGTCATTAAGTTCAACTTGCTATAAGCTTTTGATACATAGTTACCAAGTCCTTCCATCATGAGATCATGTAAATCACTTACATCGGAAGGATGCTTTGATTACATCAAACATCATTGCGTAAATGGGTGGTTATAAAGATGGGATTAAGTATTCGGAAAGTGCGAGTTGAGGCATATGGATCAAGAGTGGGATTCGTCCATCCCGATGACGGATAGATATACTCTGGGCCCTCTCGGTGGAATGTCATCTAATTAGCTTGCAAGCATGTGACTAGGTCACAAGAGATGACATACCATGGTACGAGTAAAGAGTACTTGTCGGAAACGAGGTTGAACTAGGTATGGAGATACCGATGATCGAACCTCGGACAAGTAAAGTATCGCGTGACAAAGGGAATCGGTATCGTATGTAAATGGTTCAATCGATCACTAAGTTATCGCTGAATGTTTGGGAGCCATTATGGATCTCCAGGTCCCGCTATTAGTTATTGGTCGGAGAGGAGTCTCGACCATGTCCGCATAGTTCACGAACCGTAGGGTGACGCGCTTAAGGTTCGATGTCGCATAAGTAGATTCGAAATATGAGATGGAGACCGAAGTAAGTTCGGAGTCTCGGATGGGATCCAGGACATCACAAGTAGGTCCGGAATGGTCCGAAGAATAAGATTCATATAAGGGAAGTTGATTTCTAGGTTTCGGAAAAGTTCGGGATTTTTTTGGTGGAAGACCGGGAAGGTTCTAGAAGGTTCTAGAGGGTTCCACCATGGGGCCCACGACCTAGGAGGTCCAACATGGGCTGAGGGGGTGCTGTCTTGCCCTAATGGGTCAGGCGCACCAAGCCCCAAAGGCACAGGCCGGCCACCCCTTTAGGGTTTCCCAAAACCCTAGGGGGATCAACTTGGGGGGAAGTTTTCCCCCTTCCCCCTTTGGGCCGCCGGCCATGAGCTTGGAGGAGGGGCCAAGGCAAACCCTGGCCGCCCTCCCCTCTATATAAAGAGGGGAGGGGGCAGGGGGCGCAGCCCTCCTTCAGCCCTGCACCTCTGGCCGCCCCTCTCCCTCCACCGCAAGTCTGCTCCGGCTTAGGCGAAGCCCTGCAGCTTTTCTCCTCCACCACCACCAACATGTCGTCGTGCTGCTGGGATTCCGAGGGGATCTACCACACCTCCGTTGCCCGCTGGAATGGGGAGAGGACGGGCTTCATCGACACCGTACGCATGACCGAGTACGGAAGTGTTGCCGGATTGCAGCATGGGACGATCGACTACATCAACAACAAGATCTAATCTCGTAGGCTTTGGAATCTTCGATGGTTAGTCTCACATACATCTTGTTGCTTCGATCTTGGTAGATTAGATCTTGCTTCTTCCTAGATTGGATCTTGGTTTTTGTTCATGTTCACGGTAGAAATTTTTTGTTTTCCATGCAACGAACCCATCAGTGGTATCAGAGCCGTGTCTATGCATAGATCTGTTGCACGAGTAGAACACAATGGTTTTGTGGGCGTTGATGCTCTTATTGTTTTTAGTTAGTGTACTTTGCATCTTGCGGGATGGTGGGATGAAGCGGCCCGGGCTAACTTTACATGACCGCGTCTCATGAGACTTGGTCCACGCTTGACATGCAACTTGTATTGCATATGTGGCTTTGCGGGTGTCTGTCTCTCTCACCATAGTTAAGATTCAATCTACTCGTTCTATTGACAACACTAGTATCACTGTTGTGGTTCATGTTCGTAGGTAGATTGGATCTTACTCGAAAACCCTAAACCACGCAAAATATGCAAACCAAATTAGAGGCGTCTAACTTGTTTTTGCAGGGTTTGGTGATGTGATATGGCCATGATTTGATGATGATTATATTTGATGTATGAGATGTTCATTATTGTATTATGGCAATCGGAAGGAGCCTAATGGTTGTCTTCGATTTTTGTTAAAGACATGTGTGTCTATTCAACATGTAATAGCTTTATTTCAAGTAGTTGTTATAGTAGCTATAAGTAATGGACAACCATGAAGTGGCGCCACTGACCTTGACGCCATGCTGGTGATGATGGAGATCATGTTCGTGCTTTGGAGATGAAGATCAAAAGCACAAGAAGAAAGGCCATATCATATCACACATTATGAATTGCATGTGATGTTAATCCTTTTTGCATCTTATTTTGCTTAGATCGCGACGGTAGCATTATAAGATGATCCCTCTCTCTAAATATCAAGATAATAAAGTGTTCATCCTTAGTATGCACCGTTGCTAAGACTTGTCGTTTCGAAGCATCACGTGATGATCGGGTGTGATAGGTTCTACATGTGCATACAACGGGTGCAAGCCAGATTTGCACACGCGGATACTAAGGTAGCCTTGACGAGCCTAGCATGTACAAACATGGTCTCGAAACACGGGATACCAAAAGGTAGAGCATGAGTCATATGAATGATATGATGAACACTTTGACTGTTCGCCTTTGAAACTACATCTTTTCTCGTGAAGATCGGACTTGGTGTAGTGGATTTGGTTCGTGTAATCACTAAGACAATGTGAGGGATGTTGTTTTGAGTGAGAGTACACCTAGTTAATTTAAGAATTAAAATTGAGCTCAATTTATCATAAACTTAGTCTAAACTCTTTACAAATATGTTGTTGATCATGGCGGCCCCCACCATCAATTTTAACCAGTTCCTAGAGAAAGAAAAGCTTAAAAGCAATGGAAGCAACTTCACTGACTGGTTCCGTCATGTGAGGATTTTCCTCACTGGTGGAAACCTGCAATATGTGCTCGATGCACCGCTAGGTCCCCCACCTGCAGAAACTGAAACCAATGAAGTAAAGAATGTTTACGAGACTCGGAAAACTCGGTACTCCCAAGTTCAGTGTGCCATCATGTGCAGCCTAGAGGCAGAGCTCCAAAAGCGTTTTGAGCACCACGACCCCTGTGAGCTACTCCGTGAGCTCAAAGCTATCTTTGAAACTCATGCGGCCGTGGAAAGCTATGAGGCATCGAAACATTTCTTTGGCTGCATGATGGAAGAGGGTAGCTCCGTTAGCGAGCACGTGCTCAAGATGTCTGGGCATGCGAAGAAGCTCAGTGACTTGGGGATTGTGATTCCTAACCAGCTGGGTATTCATCGTGTACTCCAATCACTGCCACCTACTTACAAGAACTTCGTGGTGAACTACAACATGCAGAACATGAACAAAGAGTTGCCTGAACTCTTCTCCATGCTGAAATCTGCTGAGGTGGAGATACAGAAAGAGCACCAAGTGTTGATGGTCAACAAGACCATCAGTTTCAAGAAGCAGGGCAAGCCTAACAATAAGGGCAACTTCAAGAAGGGCGGCAAGAAAGCTGTTGCGCCTCCTGAGATGCCCAAGGCTGGCCCTAAGCCTGATACTGTGTGTTTTTACTGCAAGGAGAAGGGGCATTGGAAGCGCAATTGCTCCCAATACTTGGCTGATCTGAAGAGCGGCCTCATCAAGAAGAAAGATATATATCTGATATACATGTTATTGATGCCTATTGTACTGGTAATCTTAGTAGTGCCTTGGTATTTGATACTGGTTCGGTTGCTCACATTTGTAACTCGAAACAGGAATTGCGGAATAAACGAAGCCTAGCAAGGGACGAGGTGACGATGCGCGTTGGAAATGGATCCAAGGTCGATGTGATCGCCGTCGGCACGCTCCCTCTACATCTACCTTCGGGATTAGTTTTAAACCTTAATAATTGTTATTTGGTGCCTACGTTGAGCATGAATATTATATCTGGATCTTGTTTAATGCAAGACGGTTATTCGTTTAAGTCAGAGAATAATGGTTGTTCTATTTATATGAATAATATCTTTTATGGTCATGCGCCTGAGATGAATGGTTTATACTTGTTAAATCTCGATAGTAGAGATACGCATGTTCATAACATTGATGCTAAGCGAATTAAACTAAATGATACTTCCACTTATATGTGGCATTGTCGTCTTGGTCATATTGGAGTGAAGCGCATGAAGAAACTCCATTCCGATGGACTTCTTGAGTCACTTGACTTTGAATCACTTGATAGATGCGAAGCATGTCTAATGGGAAAAATGACTAAGTCTCCACTCTCTGCTACAATGGAGCGAGCTACAGACTTGTTGGAAATCATACATACCGATGTGTGCGGACCAATGAGTGTAGCATCGCGCGGTGGTTACTGTTATGTTCTAACCTTCACGGATGATCTGAGTAGATATGGGTATATTTACTTTATGAAACATAAGTCCGAAACTTTTGAGAAGTTTAAGGAATTCCAAAGTGAAGTAGAAAATCAACGTAACAAGAAGATTAAGTTTATGCATTCTGATCGCGGAGGCGAATATCTGAGTTATGAGTTTGGCATGCATTTAAAGAAATGTGGAATACTTTCACACTTGACACCGCCGGGAACACCACAGCGTAATGGAGTGTCCGAACGTCGTAATCGAATTCTCTTAGATATGGTTTGATCTATGATGTCTCTTACCGATTTGTCGTTAACGTTTTGGGGTTATGCTTTAGAGACAGCCACATTCACTTTAAATAGGGCACCATATAAATCCGTTGAAACGACACCGTATGAATTATGGTTTGGTAAGAAACCTAAGCTGTCGTTCCTTAAAGTTTGGGGTTGCGAAGCTTATGTAAAGAAGTTACAACCTGACAAGCTAGAACCCAAAGCGGAGAAATGCGTCTTCATAGGATACCCTAAAGAAACGATTGGGTACACTTTCTATCATAGATCCGAAGGCAAAATCTTTGTTGCCAAGAACGGATCCTTTCTTGAGAAGGAGTTTGATAACCCACAAGTATAGGGGATCGCAACAGTCTTCGAGGGAAGTAAAACCCAAATTTATTGATTCGACACAAGGGGAGGTAAAGAATACTTATCTTTACTATTATATTGGAGTTGGGGATGGTGTACACTTTGACATCAAACATTGGGAAAATCTCAGCCGTTGATCACGTCAAAAACACTCTGCTCAAACATTGGGTGATGGTAGGTCGCACTCAACGCACTTTGCACTTTTTCTTTCCTTTTTAAATAGCAATCAGGTTCCCTCAATCAGGGTTTCCCAAAAATAAAATAGGTTCCCTCAATTTCCTCTGATCTCGTCACAAAAAAATTGGCTCTACCTCCCTCTAATCTAGCTATCAAATTATTTCTTTCCTTACTCTTCAACGTTAATCTCCTTCCTCCACCAAATCATCGTCGCCTCCTGCCCGCTCCCCTTCCTCCCCTCTGCCCGCCTCGACGCCTCCACCTCTCCAGAACCCCCTTCATCTTCCGCCGCCCTCTGCATTGGTAACCGGCACTCTGGCCGCCATTGCTGGGGTCTTCTCCAATTTATCTTTCACGGCGCGGCGACGCACCAAGAGGAGGATGATGGCAGGGACGTGGAGACACGGAGGATCGCCGCCGCCTTCGATGCCATCCCAAAACGGACGAGGTGTGCTGCTACCTAGGTCGTTTGCTGGGGGCACGCGCGCTACTCTCGGAAGCGTCCTCGCCAACCCGCCTCTGCACGCCACGCCCATCAATGGAACAGCCGCCGCTGCGTCTGCTCCGTCCCTTCGCGCGCCGCCGGCTAGAGAAGCCAAAAGAGGAACCGCATCCATCTCTTCCTCCAACAGGTTCAACTTCCGAATTGACATGCACGGTTTGGAGAAACTGAACCGACCTGTACCACTTGGTACAAGGAATTACTCTTGTGAGATTTTGAGTTGAATACTACTTTGTTGCATGATATTATGGAAAACAGTAATCTCCCGTTTATCTTTGCTTGCATGCTTTCAGGAATCCATGATATACTCAGCCGATAATACTGCTCCACATTAGATATGATTGTATCATGGCCAAGCATGATGCACGATACGACAATGAAGTCCATTGATTTCTTCGTTCTCTGGTAAGAACCCTTGATTTAGTTTGGATCATTTGATTGTTTTTGTGTTCATTTTCTTTTCTAGCTGTGAGCTTTATAATTTTCATTGCGCCAATTGCTTTTGGTTACCGCTGACAGTCTGACTATGCTCATGCTCTTCTCTCTTATATTCAATGGATATTCTCTTTCTCTACATGTAGATCTGGAGGATTGACAAGCAACAAATCTTTTCTCTTATACTACTGTAGTACTTCCTCTATCCCATGAAACATGTTTTAACTTTTATCTAAATTTAGATTTAGATTAGGTGTGTCTATACACTATTTAGCATTTAGATACATTGATATTTTGATGAAGTTAAGACATATTTCATGGAACGGAGAAAGTATTAACATTTCTTTGTATACTGTTAAATATTGGTAGCTCAGTGCTCAGGCAGGTCTCTTGCTTCTTAGGAAGATTGTCCCCTATGAAGATTAATAAATTCAGAGATCTCTATAAAAAAACAAAGATGATGGCTGGCCATTGGTAAGCCTATGTGGTTTTGAATCTTCTTGCAGGCACTCAAGTTCAGTGAAATATCATCATGTATATAAATGAAGTGGAATAAATGGAAAGTGCTGCTCATTGGAGTCACCAATAGCATACATGTAGATGATTTTACATTTCATTCTTAGATGAATTTAGCCAACGCAGAGATTCTACATAGTGGTGGGCGTCCCTGCCTTATCCAATGGCTATCATTGTTCTAAGATGCGTGCTTGTCAATTTTGCAGTTTCAACCTGTACATTGTGCATGTTCGCGTTACTATAGGAACGAAAATGTACCCTGTACACCTTATCTTCACAACCGGCCCACGCACTGCAGCCACCATTTCCTCGTCCTCTCCCCGAGCTCTAAGCCGGCGCCGCCCTGGTCCTCGTCGTCCTCGACTCCGGCGCCGCCCCGGTCCCCGTCGTTCTCTACTCCGGCGACCCCGCCCCCGAGCTGGAAGAGAGCAGCGCCCCTGTTGTCGCGTGCTTCCCGGCGCAAGTCTGGACCGCTCCAGGTCCGCCACGGCCCTGCTCCGTCGCCAACATCGACAAGAACGAGATGGCGCAGCTCGGGAAGCTCGCCGGCCTCGTCTCACCGTCGTACCTATCCGCCGGTTGGGAGCGCTCGTGCGAGCCGCGGTCGGCGATGTTCTCGAGGCCGATTTGCTCTTCCACATCTTTTTTCAACCCGACTTGCTTTCTTTCCTATTTAGCCTTTACTTTTTCCTAACACAATCCGGTGATTTGCTATTCCATTTTTTTCTACTATTTAGTCTCCATTTTCCTAACTTAGTCTGGTACAGATCCAGCATGTGTGCTGTAAAAGAAGGTCGAGATCCAATTAACGGTACTGGAAAAAATGGTACAGTTACATGTTCAATCTGTATATTGATTTGTTCTAAACATAATAATGGAAATGAGCTTTGTTGGTTCAAGATTCTGAATGTATGATTTTTGGTGAACATTCTCCATGTTCAGATTGTTTGAAGAAATCAATCTAGATGGTACATGTTCAATGTTAGTTTTATGGTACACATCTAGATTACACTAAAGATTCTGATGTGCAAAATTTTCGTTGCATGATGGATTTGAAGACTGGATTCCTATACTCCCAGGTTACCAATTAATTTTTCCTATAACCGTACTAATTAAAGTACTAATATTGTCCTACACAATATTATGTCCAAAGTTACTGAAAAAAATGGATCCAGGTCCAATTAATGGTGTGAAAAATGGCTAACGAAACCATTATGTGCTAATTATATACTAACTGATTTGTTGAATCCGTACTGGTTGGCAAGGTAGTATGGAACCTGTTTGCAGCACAGGGATCTTACAGCAAATAGTCGGTAAATTAAGGTTGTTTTTTACTGACCAGAAACATATACAGGGAGGTGGTTTTTGCAATGTGGACAGCAGCCTGCACAGATCTTGAAGCAAAAAATGAACACCCAGGATAAGCCCGAGACCCCCACATATATGTAGAGAGTGATTTCCGGAATTTAGCTTAGATTTATAACTAATGAAAACAGATGGACACCGTGAAACTTAATGGCTCACTTTTACCTTGTAGATGAATCATGTTCTATTGATCGCTGTAATTTGTAGGTAAGCGCCATGAAACAGTTAAAGACATCCTTGCCCCGCTACCTGGCTTATTCCCATCAAAAACATCTTTCTACTCATTTCAGTAAGAGATAATTTTCTTGCTCAGACGAAAAACACTTATAGTTCACTACTTATTTGCTTAAGGTGTTATTTACGTGCAGGTCTCTACTTTATATATGAGAGGTGGTATCCAATGAAGACAAGCTTTTGTATAATCTATCATTTAAATGTTGTAAATTTAGATGATTCACTTATGTATCTCCACCATGTTGGCACGTTCCTCTGCCTACGATCCAAACATTTTTTCAAGGGACAATGCCGCCGAAGGGGGTGCCACTTCGCTCTCCCCGGCCCTCCATGCAGTTGGCCTCCTGTCACACGCTCGGCTCCACTCTTTACACATCCACCCGTCGTCCACCAAACTATGACCGTCGCTGACAACGATAGCTTTTCCCCGGCGACGTGCATCCCGCGTCGAGATCAAAAGGTAGATTGGATCACCTCCATCATGTCATTTACCTTGCAGGTATTCTACTTTTCCTTTTCTCCCATTTTTCTTCAAAAGAACGACTGCTATATAGATCTTACCTACTGCCATCTCAGTACTCACTAGCTCTGGACTGCTCTGTTGTAAGTTTTTTTTACTTAGCTTCCTTGGAAATTTTTTTACTTGCTTCTCACACCAAGTGGCCGGGTAACCCCGAAATTTGGGTTCAAACCAAGCTAATGTTGTTCTGCACAGCGAGAAGGAAAATAAGTTAACACCGAGGACATATGGTGGTTGTGATGGCAAAAAGATAGGAAGCAGCAACTGGGTTAATTATGTCTGATTATTCAGATAAGGGTATGGATGGTGAGTGATGCTATATACTTCGTATGTAGCAGTTTGTTGGATTGCTGAAAGTCAAGCATTTTCGTTGCTGCTACCCCGCAGCATATCACAACCCCAATCTTGGTGCATCCTAGAGTGCAAGTTCTGAATTTCTTTGTGTTCGTATGGATATCCCTGTCCATGTTACCTGGTAGTGATTCACTAAGGTCTCTACTTTTGGTGTGGTAGACTAGAATTTTGCGATCATCAGCGTTATTCATCTAAACTGCAATCTATGTCATGTCAAACTATCAATATGTTTGTAGTATCCGACCTTTTGTTTTGATTTGTTTGGATGCCCGTGTTGATTGTTCTGGTAGTCAAGCTGGATATGGATTCACAAAACTTATACACATGCGGGCATGTGAAACATTTCTATCTGGTTATGCTACATCGTAGTTGTATTTTTTTACTGTTACCATACGAAATTGCTTTGATGGAAGCAGGAAGATCGGAAGAGGCTACATAGTGAAAATAAGAAAGAAAATCGAAAGGGTGTGTCATCTTTGGTCCAGTGACAACAGGAAGTTGGTGAATAGACTAAATGGCTTGCCGCCATTCCCCTCTGACGATGAGGAGGGTGCTTCTAGGTATGAAGTATCTGGTTGGAACATTTTTCATCAATAAGATAAAGACAGATGATTTCGCCCTGAAGCCAATGAATACCCTGTAGGAAAATATGCATAGGTCATGCTTCTTCATCTATCCCTTTAATTGTTTCTTGGAATTTTTCTTTCCCCCGCTGATTACATGTATAAAATAATGTGGGATTATTTTTGTCTACAGCAAAAATTGTCGGATCTAAGTGATTTTGGGTGCAGACCTTGGTGGTTTCTACATGGCACCTTGTTGGAAAAATTCTACATGGTGAGATGCAGCAACAATGATTTATTTTTTGGATATGCAACTTCATATAGTTTGCAGCCAGCAACAGAGGAGGTACAGTCTAGCTAGCAATTGAATTGATCTAAAGCATGCAAAGGATCTGCTGGTGTTTGAAGATCTATATCAGAGAAGTACACATTTCTTTCTCTCCTTTTTTTAGGTTCAAATTTCATTATGAACTTAATTATTTTCGTTCTCTCCTAAACAAAAGGAGTCGACATGGAGAAGCACTGTGATCTTCTCTCCTAAACAACATTAGCTTGTACTGTTTGCAGATAGTTTTACAAATTGATTTTTTTAGATAATGCAATTGGAGTTGCGGCAGTAGGGAGGGAAGACATACCTTACTTTGTTGATTGTGCATAGCTTGTACCGTGGCTTGCGTTGCAGAACTGGGTGTGGACATCTAATAGGTGACCTAAGCATGGTTTGCAATATGATCCCTTGGCGTGCTAAGTTTGCTTGTAGGAGGATGACAACGTTGGGAAAATTCTTCTCCAATGTGTCCACACAAGGCAGGCAAGATCTTTTAAGTGCTTGGTATAAGAGCAGCAGCAGAGCCATAAATAAACAACACCTTGGAGAATTGGTGGAACGTGCAAAGGGCCAGGTTTAGCATGAAGGTGAGGGAACAGTTTGATGGTTTGGTGATCTTGAGATGTTGGTCACTATGGAATAACAGGAATACCCGAAACTTTGGCAACACGCGACAACAGTTTACTAGCTGCTAGGATTCTGGAGGAGCTCAAGTATTGGGTAATATTTGAGAGAGGTGTTACTGGTGTGTTCACACATACCGTGAGAGAGTAGGGTGTGGTGTTGGGTTGGTGTTCTCTGCCGCATCTCCGCCTTTTATAAAGTTATTATGTGCTGCCGAAAAATAAAAATATTGCATATTAAATATGTTATCTTGTTTCTTTTGTGTCTTGCAATTTGATATTGTTTGTTGAAAAATCGTTACGTTGTTTAACAACAAAATATGCATGCCCTTGAGGGGAGTAACTGTCGTGGAAAGTATTTATTAGGTAAGTTGGTGATATTGATACTATAATTGTAAAGATCTATTTTTCTTGACTTCATAATATTTTGCATTTAAGTTTGTTTATATTTGGAGTACTCATGTCATTGTGAGAACTATAAATTCAAATCACATGTATTATTGATTGTTTTATACAATCATGTCTAACATGGCGCTAGGGAGACACATGACCAGGTGAAGGTAAAAAGGGACATAGAAAAACACATGTTCATGTTTTGTTGGAGGCTTAGGAAGAAGCATAAATAAACTGCCCATATATAATATGCCAGCGTATTGGGTAGGCTATTTGAACACTATAAATGGAAATGATGAATCGTGGTTGGTGGGAAGTGGGCACAACAAAATCAAGTTGTCTTTCTGTATGTCATATTTTTCCGTAGCAACGCACGGGCATTCAACTAGTAAGCCTTAACAACTGAGTTGTCAATTCAGCTGCACCTGGAAAAACACTAGTAACAGGGGTGATGTGAAAGCAGCAGTAATATGGGAGCAATAGTAACTGATAACAAAGCAGCGATAGCTAGTAACACGGAGGAGATGGCACCGAGAAAATAGTTGACACTACTTCCAATGACATATAGAACGAGTATAGGATGATAAGAGATGGACCGGGGTTCCCGGCTATCTACACTAGTGGTAACTCTCCAATAACAAGTGTTGGGTGAACAAATTACGGTTGGGCAATTGATAGGATTGAAATAGCATTAAGACGGAACATCAAGTCTATTAATCATGTAGGCATGTTTTCCATATATAGTCATATGTGCTCGCAATGAGAAACTTGCATAACATCTTTTGTCCTACCAGCAGGTGGCAGCACGGGCCTCAAGGGAAACTATCGGCAATTAAGGTACTCCTTTTAATAGAGCACCGGAGCAAAGCATTAACACTTGGTGAAAACATGTGATCCTCATACTTAAGCCTTCCCCTCCAGTTATCCCGATTCTCTGTCACTCGGGGCCTCGGGTTCCGGACATAGACATGTGCAAACAACTTGTAGATACAATCTAAGCAATGATTATAGAGCTCAAATCTAAGATCATGCCACTCGTGCACTAGTGACAAGCATTAAACACAACAAGATTGCAGCAACAATAACTTCACAAACTTATATAGATAGACTGATCATAATGTAACAATTCATCGGATCCCAACAAACACAACACCGATTACATCGAGATGAATCTCAATCATGTAAGGCAGCTCATGAGATCATTGTATTGAAGTACATGGGAGAGAGAGTACCAACTAGCTACAGCTAGAACCCGTAGTCCATGGGGGAACTACTCACGGAGCATGATGGAGGCGGTGGCGTCGATGGAGAAGGCTTCGGGGGCACTTCCCTGTCCGGCGGCGTGCCGGAACGAGATCTGTCCCCGAAACGAGTTTCGCGATGGCGGCGGCGCCCACGGAGTCTTTCACGGGTTTCGTCAATTCGTCTCGGGTTTTTAGGTCGCGAGGGACTTTATAGGCGAAGAGGCGGAGTCGGAGGGGCCACGGGGCCCCCTCCCCATAGGCTGGCGCGGCCGGGGGCCACCCGCGCCGCCATATGGTGTGGGCCCCCTGCTGCCCGCCTCCGACTCTCCTTCGGTGTTCTGGAACCTTCCGGGGAAAATAAGATATTTGGTCTTTGTTTCGTCAAATTCCGAGAATATTGCCCGAACAGCCTTTCTGGAACCAAAAACAACAAAAAACAGGAACTGGCATTTCGGCATCTTGTTAATAGGTTAGTTCCGGAAAATGCATAAAATCATTATAAAGTGTGAGCAAACATGTAGGTATTGTCATAAAACTAGCATGGAACATCAGAAATTATAGATACGTTGGAGACGTATCAGAATTTCTCACTAAAGAAGTGACTGGAAGGAAAGTAGAACTCGGCGAGGTTATTGAACCTTCTCTCGTAGATCAGAGTAGCGCAGTGCCGGAAGATGTTCCCGTGCAGCCTGCACCGACAGGAGAGGAATCAAATGATGATGATCATGAAACTTCGAACGAGGAAGCTACTGAAGGGCTCGTACCACTCCTGATTGGTATGATCCCTGTCTAAATGTGATGATTGTGGATAACAATGATGAAGACCCTGCGACGTATGAGGAAGCAATGATGAGCTCAGATTCCAACAAATGGCACGTGGCCATGAAATCCGAAATGGGATCCATGTATGATAACCAAGTATGGACTTTGGTAGACTTACCTGATAGCCGCAAGGCTGTCGAGAATAAATGGATCTTCAAAAGAAAAACAGATGATGATGGTAATATTACTTTCTATAAAGCTCGACTTGTCGCGAAGGGGTTCCGACAAATTCAAGGAGTTGACTACGATGAGACTTTCTCACCTGTAGCGAAGCTAAAGTCTGTGAGGATTTTGTTAGCAATAGTTGCATTTTTCGATTATGAGATTTGGTAGATGAATGTCAAAACGGCGTTCCTTAATGGTGACATTGAGGAAGAGTTGTATATGGTACGACCCAAAGGTTTTGTCGATCCTAAAAATGCTGACAAGGTATGCAAACTTCAACGTTCCATTTATGGACTGAAGCAAGCATCCCGGAGTTGGAACCGACGCTTTGATAAGGTGATCAAAGACTTCAGGTTTATACAGACTCATGGTGAGGCCTGTATTTACAAGAAAGTGAGTGGGAGTTCTGTAGCATTCCTGATATTATATGTAGATGATATATTATTGATTGGGAATGATATAGAACTACTAAGCAGTGTTAAAGGTTATTTGAATAAGTGTTTTTCAATGAAAGACCTTGGTGAAGCAGCATACATTTTAGGCGTCAAGATTTATAGAGATAGATCAAGATGCCTAATAGGGCTCTCACAAAGTACATACCTGCACAAGATTTCTAAAGAAGTTTAAAATGGATGAAAGCAAGAAATGGTTCTTGCCTATGTTGTCAAGTAAGGTATTGAGTAAAACTCAAGGTCCGGCTACGGCAGAAGAAAGAGAGAGGATGAAGAAGATCCCCTATGCCTCGGCAGTAGGCTCTATCATGTATGCCATGCTGTGTACTAGACCAGATATCGCACATCTTTGTTAGTTTGACCGAGCGGATATCGAGTGATCCAGGAATGGAACACTGGACAGCGGCCAAGAATATCCTGAAGTACTTGAAAAGGACTAAGGATATGTTTCTTTGTTATGGAGGTGACCAAGAGTTCGTTGTAACCAGTTACACCGATGCAAGTTGGAACACTGATCCTGATGACTCTAAGTCTCAGTCTGGGTACGTGTTTATATTGAATGGTGTTGCAGTAAGCTGGATGAGTGCCAAACAATGCACGGTGGCGAAATCTTTGATACGTCTCCAACGTATCTATAATTTCTTATGTTCCATGCTAGTTTTATGACAATACCAACATGTTTTAGTCATACTTTATAATGTTTTTATGCATTTTCCGGGACTAACCTATTAACAAGATGCCGCGATGCCGGTTCTCGTTTTCTGCTGTTTTTGATTTCAGAAAAGTTAGTTTACAAGTATTCTCATAATTGGACGAAACAAAAGCCCACGGTCTTATTTTCCACGGAGCCTTCCAGAACACCGAAGAGGAGATGGAGAAGGGCCACGAGGCGGCCACACCATAGGGCGGCGCGGCCCCACCTCTGGCTGCGCCGGCCTATGGGGTGGGCCCCTCGGGCCCCCCCCCCCGACGCTCCCCCTTCGCATATTTATTCCTTCCGTCGCGATACGGAAAAAGTTCCAGAGACGCCGCCGCCGTCAACCCCATCTCGGGGCGTTCAGAAGATCGCCCCCGGCACCCTGCCGGAGAGGGGAATCATCACCGGAGGGCTCTACATCACCATGCCCGCCTCCGGACTGATGCGTGAGTAGTTCATCCTTGGACTACGGGTCCATAGCGATAGCTAGATGGTTGTCTTCTCCTCTTGTGCTATCATGTTTAGATCTTGTGAGCTGCCTATCATGATCGGGATCATCTATTTGTAATGCTACATGTTGTGTTTGTTGGGATCCGATGAATATGGAATACTATGTCAAGTTGATTATTGATCTATCATATATGTGTTATTTATGTTCTTGCATGCTCTCCGTTGCTAGTAGAGGCTCGGCCAAGTTGATACTTGTGACTCCAAGAGGGAGTATTTATGCTAGATAGTGGGTTCATGTTTCCATTGAATGCGGGGAGTGACGAGCAACCCCTAAGGTTGTGGATGTGTTGTTGCCACTAGGGATAAAACATCAACGCTTTGTCTAAGGATATTTGTATTGTTTACATTACGCACAGTACTTAATGCAATTGTCTGTTGTTTGCAACTTAATACTGGAAGGGGTGCGGATGCTAACCCGAAGGTGGACTTTTTAGGCATATATGCATGCTGGATGGCGGTCTATGTTCTTTGTCGTAATGCCCTAAGTAAATCTCATAGTAGTCATCTATGTATATGCATCTCTATTTGTCAATTGCCCAACTGTAATTTGTTCACCCAACATGCTATTTATCTTATTGGAGAGACACCATTAGTGAACTGTGGACCCCGGTCCATTCTTTTACATCTGAAATACAATCTACTGCAATCATTGTTCTCTGTTGTTTTCTGCAAGCAAACATAATTCTCCACACCATGCGTTTAATCATTTGTTTTCAGCAAGCCGGTGAGATTGACAATCTCACTTTTAAGTTGGGACAAAGTAGTTTGATTGTGTTGTGCAGGTTCCACGTTGGCGCCGGAATCACTGGTGTTGCGTCGCACTACACTCCTTCACCAACAACCTTCACGTGGCCTTCATCTCCTACTGGTTCGATAAACCTTGGTTTCTTACTGAGGGAAAACTTGCTGCTGTATGATGACCCACAAGTATAGGGGGTGTATCGTAGTATCTTCAATAAGTAAGAATGTCGATCCCAACGAGGAGCAGAAGGTGTTGACAAGCAGTTTCGATGAAGGATTCACTGTAAATGCTCACAGACAAGTATTCAAGGGGTTTTGATGTAACAGATGAATAAAGTACGAGTAAGTAAAGTGCGAGAGAAATAATTGCAGCGAGTGGCCCAATCCTTTTTAGCACAAAGGACAAGCCGGTTTGTTTACTTATAATGACCAAACGTTCTTGAGGACACACGGGGATTTAGTCTAGTGCTTTCGCTTCATACGGCCTAATTAATCTTCATTGTTTTGATAAGTGTTGTGTGGGTGAACCTATGCTAATGCACCGCCCTTCCTAGGACTAATACATACTTGTGATTATACCCCTTGCAAGCATCCGCAACTACAAGAAAGTAATTAAGATAAATCTAACCACAGCCTTAAACTCCGAGATCCTGCGATCCCTCTTGCATCGATATACCAACGGGGGCTCAGTGTTTCGTCACTCCGACAACCCCGCAATTAGCAACCGAATACAAGATGTACTCCCCTAGGCCCATAAATGGTGAAGTATCGTGTAGTCGACGTTCACACGACACCACTAGAAGAATGACACCACAACTTAAATATCATAACATTGAATATTACTCAACCATAGTTCACTACTAACATTTAGACTTCACCCATGTCCTCAAGAACTAAACGAACTACTCACGAGACATCATATGGAATATGATCAGAGGTGATATGATGATGAATAACAATCTGAACATAAACCTTGGTTCAGTAGTTTCACTCAATAGCATCAATAACAAGTAGAAATCAACACCGGGAGAGTTTCCCCTATCAAACAATCAAGATCCAACCCAAATCGTTACAGCGGTGACGAGGTGCAGCGGTGGAGATGGCGGTGATGATGATGATGATGATGATGACAATGGTGATGGAGATGATGTCCAGCTCGATGACGATGACGATGGCGTCGATTTCCCCCTCCGGGAGGGAATTTCCCCGGCGGATTCCTGCCCGCCGGAGAGCTCTTTTCTCTCTGGTGTTCTCCGCCCCGCAGAGGCGGCTGTGACTCTTCGCGAGGTACCCCCTGTGGCTTAGGTTTTCGGGACGAAGGGTTTCCCGAAGAAAAGGAGGCGAAAGGGGTTGTGGGGCCCCCACACCACAAGGTGGCGCGGCCAGGCCATGGGCCGCGCCGGCCTGTGGTCTGGCCCCACCTTGAGTCTTCTCTCGCTCCCCTTCCGGCTTCCTTCGTCATCCGGAAAAATAGGGTTTTTGATATAATTTCCTTCCACGAGTTGATCTTCCGAAATATTGTATTCGACGGTGCTTTTTCCAGCGAGAATCCCGGCTCCGGCGCTTGATCCTCCAATAATGATGAAACATGCAAAATAGATGAAATAACATAAGTATTGTGTCCAAATATGAAATATATCAATGAATAACAACAAATTATGATATAAAATAGTGATGCAAATTGGACGTATCAACTCCCCCCAAGCTTAGACTTCGCTTGTCCCCAAGCGAAACTAAACTCAGTAAACAGGACCACATGTTTATGGAGTGAAGAGTCGATAAATAAAATACGGACAAGAAGCATCATATTCATTCACACAAGACATTCTAGTAAACAACTTCCTCATATAACTCAACTTGAAATAAGTAAAGAGAAATCACAAGTAAAGGTGCATAGGAAATCATAGATGGTTATGGCAAACTTTGTTCTTGGTCAGAGAACTACTAACGGATTGCTCTTATTTAATAAGCAAGGCTTTCATATTAGAATTTATATAGCAGGGCTTTCATTCTCAATCATAACAATCTCCTCATAATCATTGATAACTTTCAAAGTCATATTCATTCAGATAAAATTTGTACTAAACAAGAAAGTATAGAAGACATGATTAACTGAATCATAGCATAAATGGTTGGTTCACAACAACTCAATTGCTTGCTTGAGATAGAGGGAAATAGGTTTACTGACTCAACATAAAAGTAAAAGATAGGCCCTTCGCAGAGGGAAGCAGGGATTAAATCATGTGCTAGAGCTTTTCAAGTTTTGAAATCATGTAAAGAGCATAAAAGTAAGATTTTGGGTGGTGTTTGTTGTTGTCAACGAATGGTAGCGGGCACTCCAACCCCCTTGCCAAACGAACCTTCCAAGAGCGGCTCCCATGGAGGACGGCATCTCTACCAGCAAGGTAGACCATCCCCCTTCTCTTTTGTTTACACATGTATTTTAGTTTTATTATGGATGACACTCCCCCAACCTTGGCTTTCTCAATCCATGGCTAACCGAATCCTCGGGTGCCTTCCAACATTCACATACCATGGAGGAGTGTCTATTGCAAAATTAAGTTGCTTACTGATAAATCAGGGCAAAACATGTGAAGAGAATTATTAATGAAAGTTATTAATTGGGGCTGGGAACCCCGTTGCCAGCTCTTATTGCAAAATTATTGGATAAGCGGATGTGCCGCTAGTCCATTGGTGAAAGTCCGCTCAACAAGATTGAAAGATAAAACACCACATACTTCCTCATGAGCTATAAAACATTGACACAAATAAAGAGTAATATAGTTTGAATTATTTAAAGGTAGCACATGAAGTATTTACTTGGAGTGGCGCAAAATACCACATAGTAGGTAGTTATGGTGGACACAAATGGCATGGGTTTGGTCTAAGGTTATGGATGTATGAGAAGCATTCCCTCTCAATACAGGTTTTTGGCTAGCAAGGTTTGATAGCAAGCATAAAGGTTGAAGGAAACAAACAAATATACATATGATAGAAACAATCATGCATCTTTCTCATAAGCACAAGCAATTTTAACTTCAGAATACTAAACTCATTAACATAGAGATAATAGAGTAATATATCTAAATGTATTTCTCTCTTCTATTTAAACATCAAGATGTTGTTGCTATTGACCAATGCTAAGTTTGCCAAAACCAAATAGATTTACTTAATGCTCCCAAAGTGATATCAATACCAATGTCAAGAGTGATCATATAATAGAGATTGCAAACTAAAATAAGGTGTGCAAAAAGTAAATGATAAGACTTCTCATTAATATTCCATAACGATAACTCACACCAACGGATACATAGATAACTAACTAAGAGAGATACTTCCACATTGCAAACTATTCCATATGATAACTTCCCTACTCATGATATGACACTACTTGATAGTAAAAGATAAAGGTAGTAATGATGTGATACCGCGGCACTCCCCCAAGCTTGGAACAAACCAAGGGGATGCCAATACAGATGATGAATTACTCCTTCGGTGATGATGGCGAATCCTTGCCATCATCAGACTTCCAAGGAAGAGGCCCTCCATCAACAAAAGACATCTTGGTCTCCGGAAACCTGAAACTAGCAGCATGACTTATGCGTTTAAACCTGTTTTCATACTCACAGTTTTGATTATGAACATCATAGAGTTGAGCTTGGAGTTTGTTGGTGGTGTTGTGAAGTGAGAAGATATCGTCCCACAACTTTGCAGTCTCCCTCTTGTGTCCATCAATGAGTTCAGACACAATCTTGTGAAAGATGTCCACTTCACGCTCAGCCATCTTCTTGTAGTTGAAGACCTCTGTTCCGGCTTTCTCCATCATGTCTTCTAAGCTCCCTTCTCCTTTAGGACCCTGGACATCTTTGATCTGCAACTCTCCATCTACGAGCAGCAATTCTTTGGGGTGCATCTTCAGCTCGTTCATGTACGGGTTGACGACGTCCTCGAAGAAGCTGTCCTTCTGAGTTCCCGACGAAGACATGGTGGATCTAGATCCGAAGCAGATCCTGGCAGAAAACAGCTCGAAACAAAACACGACGAGAAAACAATATACGGACCTCCAGGGGTCCGGGGGATTATATAGCAAATATTTTTACAACAAAAGGAAGGTTCCAGGTCGAACAAGAGTCGGAGGGGGACAACGAGGCGGTGTCCTCATAGGGGCGGCGCGGCCGGCCGGGGCCCGCGCCGGCCTATGGGGGCACGCCCTCGTGCGTCTCCTCCACTCCGTTTCGATCTCGTAATTTTTCATATTTTCCAAAAACAGCAGAAATATTGTTCGGAAAGCTAAACGCGGACTTTTTATTACTAAAAATGTTACCTATTCAAAGTCGAACTCTGCAGAACTGTCAATTTGATCTTTGATGAAGGCTTCCGGAGTTATCACTTGGATAATATCAATATCTTCATTATAAGAATCTCCAGAAATATAATGCTTGAGTCTTTGTCCATTCACTACTTGTGTGGCGTTACCTTCCAAAGAGCTAATTTTTATTGCTCCTGAACGGTATACCTCCTCAATAACATATGGTCCTTCCCACTTTGAGAGTAATTTCCCTGCAAAAAATCTGAGACGAGACCGATACAATAGGACCTTGTCCCCAACATTAAATTCTCTTTTGATAATTCTTCTATCATGCCATTTCTCAACTTTCTCCTTAAAGAGTTTAGCATTTTCATAAGCTTCACTTCTCCATTCATCTAAAGAACTCAATTGTAGCAACCTCTTCTTACCGGCAAGTTTGAAATCTTTATTAAGTTCCCTTACAGCCCAATAAGCTTTGTGCTCTAGTTCTAAAGGTAAATGACAAGCTTTTCCATAAACCATTTTATACGGTGACATACCCATGGGATTTTTATAAGCAGTTCTATAAGCCCATAGAGCTTCCTTCAATTTGCTAGCCCAATTCTTTCTAGATTTATTAACAGTCTTTCCCAAAATAGATTTAATCTCTCTATTTGATAATTCTACTTGACCACTAGTTTGAGGGTGATAAGCTGAAGCAATTCTATGATTAATACCATACTTGGCAAGAGTTTTTCTAAAACCTCCATGAATAAAATGAGAACTGATGTCTACGTTCCCCCTCCTTTCCTGTAGACAGTGTTGGGCCTCCAAGTGCAGAGGTTTGTAGAACAGCAGCAAGTTTCCCTTAAGTGGATCACCCAAGGTTTATCGAACTCAGGGAGGAAGAGGTCAAAGATATCCCTCTCATGCAACCCCTGCAACCACAAAGCAAGAAGTCTCTTGTGTCCCCAACACACCTAATAGGTGCACTAGTTCGGCGAAGAGATAGTGAAATACAGGTGGTATGAATATATATGAGCAGTAGCAACGGTGCCGGAAAATAGCTTGCTGGCGTGTAGTTGATGGTGGTAGTATTGCAGCGAGTAGTAACGCGATAAAACAAGTAAACAAGCAGCGATAGCAGTATTTAGGAACAAGGCCTAGGGAATAGACTTTCACTAGTGGACACTCTCAACTTTGATCACATAACGGAATAGATAAATGCATACTCTACACTTTGTTGGATGATGAACACATTGCGTAGGATTACACGAACCCTCAATGCCGGAGTTAACAAGCTCCACAATAATGCTCATATTTTAGTAACCTTTAGTGTAAGATAGATCAAAAGACTAAACCAAGTACTAGCATAGCATGCACACTTGTCACCTTCATGCATATGTAGGAGGAATAGATCACATCAATATTATCATAGCAATAGTTAACTTCGCAATCTACAAGAGATCATGATCATAGCATAAACCAAGTACTAACACGGTGCACGCACTCGTCACCTTTGCACACATGCGGGAGGAATAAAACTACTTTAATAACACATCACTAGAGTAGCACATAGATAAATTGTGATACGATGCACATTGCAATCATAAAGAGATATAAATAAGCACTTCACTACGCTCTTCAACAGTGAATAAGTACTTCGTGAAATATAGCCTAAGAGACCCACACGGTGCACACACTCGTCACCTTTACACACGTGGGACAAGGAGTCTCCGGAGATCACATAAGTAAAACTCACTTGACTAGCATAATGACATCTAGATTACAAGCATCATCATATGAATCTCAATCATGTAAGGCAGCTCATGAGATTATTGTATTGAACTACATAGGAGAGAGATGAACCACATAGCTACCGGTACAGCCCCGAGCCTCGATGGAGAACTACTCCCTCCTCATGGGAGCAGACAGCGGTGATGAAGATGGCGGTGGAGATGGCAGCGGTGTTGATGGAGGAGCCTTCCGGGGGCACTTCCCCGCTCCGGCAGGGTGCCGGAACAGAGACTCCTGTCCCCCAGATCTTGGCTTCGCGATGACGGCGGCTCTGGAACTTTTCTCGTATCGTCGCTTCCTCCGTAAGGGTTTTCGATGCAGGGGCTTTATATAGGCGAAGAGGCGGCGCAGGGGGGTCAAAGGGGCGACCACACCATAGGGTGGCGCGGGCCCAGCCCTGGCCGCGCCACCATGTCATCTGGGCCCACCGGGGCCCCCTCCGCGGCTCTCGGGTGTTCCGGATGCTTCCGGGCAAAATAGGAACCCGGGCGTTGATTTCGTCCAATTCCGAGAATATTTCGTTACTAGGATTTCTGAAACCAAAAACAGCAGAAAACGAGAAGCTGGCACTTCGGCATCTTGTTAATAGGTTAGTTCCATAAAATGCGTAAATACGACATAAAATGTGCATAAAACATGTAGGTATCATCAATAAAGTGGCATGGAACATAAGAAATTATCGATACGTTGGAGACGTATCAGCATCCCCAAGCTTAGTTCTGCTCGTCCCGAGCAGGTAAAACGATAACAAAGATAATTTCTGAAGTGACATGCCATCATAATCTTGATCATACTATTTGTAAACATATGTAATGAATGCAGTGATCAAAACAATGGTAATGACATGAGTAAACAAATGAATCATAAAGCAAAGACTTTTCATGAATAGTACTTTCAAGACAAGCATCAATAAGTCTTGCATAAGAGTTAACTCATAAAGCAATAATTTAAAGTAAAGGTGTTGAAGCAACACATAGGAAGATTAAGTTTCAGCGGTTGCTTTCAACTTATAACATGTATATCTCATGGATATTGTCAACATAAAGTAATATAACAAGTGCAATATGCAAATATGTAGGAATCAATGCACAGTTCACACAAGTGTTTGCTTCTTAAGGTGGAAGGAGATAGGTAAACCGACTCAACAATAAAAGTAAAAGAAAGGTCCTTCAAGAGGAAAGCATCGATTGCTGTATTTGTGCTAGAGCTTTTATTTTGAAAACATGAAACAATTTTGTCAACGGTAGTAATAAAGCATATGAGTTATGAAAATTATATCTTACAAGTTGCAAGCCTCATGCATAGTGTACTAATAGTGTCCGCACCTCGTCCTACTTAACTTGGACTACCGGATCTTCGCATGCCATGTTTCAACCAAGTGTCACAAAGGGGTACCTCCATGCCGCCTGTACAAAGGTCTAAGGAGAATGCTCGCATTTCGGATTTCTCGCTTTTGATTATTCTCAACTCAGACATCCATACCGGGACAACATGGACAACAGATAATTGACTCCTCTTAAATGCACAAGCATGTAGCAATGATTATTATTCTCATATGAGATTGAGGATATATGTCCAAAACTGAAACTTCAACCATGGTTCATGGCTTTAGTTAGCGGCCCAATGTTCTTCTCTAACAATTTTGCATGCTCCAACCACTAAAATGATAGACCTTCGAGACAAGACGGACATGCATAGCAACTCACATGATATTCAACAATAGTTGATGGCGTTCCCCGAAGCATGGTTATCGCGCAACAAGCAACTTAATAAAATATAAAGTGCATAAGTACATATTCAATACTACGATAGTTTTTAAGGCTATTTTGTCCCATGAGCTATATATTGCAAAGGTGAATGATGGAATTTTAAAGGTAGCACTCAAGCAATTTACTTTGGAATGGCGGAGAAATACCATGTAGTAGGTAGGTATGGTGGACACAAATGGCATAGTAGTTGGCTCAAGGATTTTGGATGCATGAGAAGTATTCCCTCTCGATACAAGGTTTAGGCTAGCAAGGTTTATTTGAAACAAACTCAAGGATGAACAAGTGCAGCAAGACTCACATAAAAGACATATTGTAAACATTATAAGACTCTACACTGTCTTCCTCGTTGTTCAAAACTCAATACTAGATATTATCTAGACCTTAGAGAAACCAAATATGCAAATCAAATTTTAGCAAGCTCTATGCATTTCTTCATTAATGGGTGCAAAGCATATGATGCAAGAGCTTAAACATGAGCACAACAATTACCAAGTATCACATTATCCAAGACATTTTAGAATTACTACATGTAGCATTTTCCAATTCCAACCATATAACAATTTAACGAAGAAGAAACTTCGCCTTGAACATTATGAGTAAAGCCTAAGGACACATGTGTCCATATGCAACAGCGGAGCGTGTCTCTCTCCCACAAAGTGAATGCTAGGATCCATCTTATTCAAACAAAACAAAAAAACAAAAACAAACCGACGCTCCAAGCAAAGAACACAAGATGTGATTGAATAAAAATATAGTTTCAGGGGAGGAACCTGATGATGTTGTCGATGAAGAAGGGGATGCCTTGGGCATCCCCAAGCTTAGACAGCTTGAGTCTTCTTAAAATATGCAGGGGTGAACCACGGGGGCATCCCCAAGCTTAGAGCTTTCACTCCTCTTGATCATAGTATATCATACTCCTCTCTTGACCCTTGAAAACTTCCTTCACACCAAACTTCAAGCAAACTCATTAGAGGGTTAGTGCACAATTAATAATTCACACATTCAGAGGTGACACAATCATTATTTTCACTTCTGGACATTGCATAATGCTACTGGACATTAGTGGATCAAAGAAATAAATCCAACATAGCAAAAGAGGCAATGCGAAATAAAAGGCAGAATCTGTCAAAAACAGAACAGTCCGTAAAGACGAATTCAGAGCTGGCACCAGACTTGCTCAAATGGAAAAACTCAAAACTAATGAAAGTTGCATACATATCTGAGGATCACGCTCGTAAATTGGCAGATTTTTTCGAATTTTCTACAGAAAACTGTGCCCAGATTCGTGACAGACAGCAATGCTGTTTCTGCGCAGCGATCCCAAATATAACATCAACTTTGACATAGAAACTTTACTTGGCACAAAAACATGATAAGGAGAGGTTGCTACAGTAGTAAACAACTTCCAAGACACAAATATAAAACAAAGTACTGTAGCAAAATAACACATGGGTTATCTCCCAAGAAGTTCTTTCTTTATAGCCGTTAAGATGGGCTCAAGCAGTTTTAATGATGCACTCGCAAGAAATAGAAGTTGAAGCAAAAGAGAGCATCAAGAGGCAAATTCAAAACACATTTAAGTCTAACATGCTTCCTATGCATAGGAATCTTGTAAATAAACAAGTTCATGAAGATCAAAGTAACAAGCATAGGAAGATAAAACAAGTGTAGCTTCAAAAATTTCAGCACATAGAGAGGCATTTTAGTAACATGAAAATTTTTACAACCATATTTTCCTCTCTCATAATAACTTTCAGTAGCATCATGAGCAAACTCAACAATATAACTATCACATAAAGCATTCTTATCATGAGCCACATGCATAAATTTTTTACTCTCCACATAAGCATAATCAATTTTATTAGTTGTAGTGGGAGCAAATTCAATATAATAGCTATCATTATTATTCTCATCACCATAATCATCATACATAGGAGGCATATTGTAATCATAATTAACTTTCTCCTCAATAGTAGGTGGACTGAAAATATCATATTCATCATTGCAAGCATCATATATAGGAGGTAAAGTATCATCAAAGTAAATTTTCTCCTCCATGCTTGGGGGACTAAAAATATCATGCTCATCAAAGCCAGCTTCCCCAAGCTTAGAATTTTCCATAGCATTATCAACAATGGTGTTCAAAGCATTCATAGTAATAACATTCCCATTAGCATGCATATAAAGTTCCATGGGTTTCTTAATTCTTTCTTCAAACACATCATGTCCTAATTCAAGATAAAGTTCATAAAGATCTCTCATATTTTTGTTGTTTTCCATTATGCCTAACTAGTGTAAACAAGAAACAAAAAGATGCAATTGCAGGATCTAAAGGAAATAGCTTCGAGTACTTACAATGGCGCCGGAAAATAGCTTGATAGCCGAGGTCCGGAGTGTGAGTACCTTTTACCTTTCCTCCCCGGCAACGGCGCCAGAAAAGTGCTTGATGTCTACGTTCCCCCTCCTTTCCTGTAGACAGTGTTGGGCCTCCAAGTGCGAGAGGTTTGTAGAACAGCAGCAAGTTTCCCTTAAGTGGATCACCCAAGGTTTATCGAACTCGGGGAGGAAGAGGTCAAAGATATCCCTCTCATGCAACCCTGCAACCACAAAGCAAGAAGTCTCTTGTGTCCCCAACACACCTAATAGGTGCACTAGTTCGGCGAAGAGATAGTGAAATACAGGTGGTATGAATATATATGAGCAGTAGCAACGGTGCCAGAAAATAGCTTGCTGGCGTGTAGTTGATGGTGGTAGTATTGCAGCAGTAGTAACGCAATAAAACAGTAAACAAGCAAGCGATAGCGATATTTAGGAACAAGGCCTAGGGAATAGACTTTCACTAGTGGACACTCTCAACTTTGATCACATAACAGAATAGATAAATGCATACTCTACACTTTGTTGGATGATGAACACATTGCGTAGGATTACACGAACCCTCAATGCCGGAGTTAACAAGCTCCACAATAATGCTCATATTTTAGTAACCTTTAGTGTAAGATAGATCAAAAGACTAAACCAAGTACTAGCATAGCATGCACACTTGTCACCTTCATGCATATGTAGGAGGAATAGATCACATCAATATTATCATAGCAATAGTTAACTTCGCAATCTACAAGAGATCATGATCATAGCATAAACCAAGTACTAACACGGTGCACGCATCGTCACCTTTGCACACATGCAGGAGGAATAAAACTACTTTAATAACACATCACTAGAGTAGCACATAGATAAATTGTGATACGATGCACATTGCAATCATAAAGAGATATAAATAAGCACTTCACTACGCTCTTCAACAGTGAATAAGTACTTCGTGAAATATAGCCTAAGAGACCCACACGGTGCACACACTGTCACCTTTACACACGTGGGACAAGGAGTCTCCGGAGATCACATAAGTAAAACTCACTTGACTAGCATAATGACATCTAGATTACAAGCATCATCATATGAATCTCAATCATGTAAGGCAGCTCATGAGATTATTGTATTGAACTACATAGGAGAGAGATGAACCACATAGCTACCGTACAGCCCCGAGCCTCGATGGAGAACTACTCCCTCCTCATGGGAGCAAGCAGCGGTGATGAAGATGGCGGTGGAGATGGCAGCGGTGTTGATGGAGGAGCCTTCCGGGGCACTTCCCCGCTCCGGCAGGGTGCCGGAACGGAGACTCCTGTCCCCCGGATCTTGGCTTCGCGATGACGGCGGCTCGGAACTTTTCTCGTATCGTCGCTTCCTCCGTAAGGGTTTTCGATGCAGGGGCTTTATATAGGCGAAGAGGCGGCGCAGGGGGGTCAAAGGGGCGACCACACCATAGGGTGGCGCGGGCCCAGCCCTGGCCGCGCCACCATGTCATCTGGGCCCACCGGGGCCCCCTCCGGCGGCTCTCGGGTGTTCCGGATGCTTCCGGGCAAAATAGGAACCCGGGCGTTGATTTCGTCCAATTCCGAGAATATTTCGTTACTAGGATTTCTGAAACCAAAAACAGCAGAAAACGAGAACCGGCACTTCGGCATCTTGTTAATAGGTTAGTTCCATAAAATGCGTAAATACGACATAAAATGTGCATAAAACATGTAGGTATCATCAATAAAGTGGCATGGAACATAAGAAATTATCGATACGTTGGAGACGTATCAAGAACCTCCATCAGTCATAATATATCTAGGTACTCCAAATCTAGGAAAAATAATATCTAAAAGCATTTTTAAAGAGGTCTCACCATCAGCACTTTTTGTGGGTATAGCTTCTACCCATTTAGTAACATAATCAACAGCGACAAGTATATGAGTATTACCTTCTGAAGAAGGGAAAGGACCCATGAAGTCGAATCCCCAACAATCAAATGGTTCAATAACAAGAGTATAATTCATAGGCATTTCATTGCGTCTGGAGATGTTACCAACCCTTTGACATTCATCACAAGATAAAATAAACTTCCTTGCATCTTTGAAGAGAGTTGGCCAATAAAAACCTGATTGTAGAACCTTTTGCGCGGTTCTATCTCCAGCGTGATGTCCTCCATAAGCACTACCATGACATTTACTCAATATCTCCTGTTGTTCATATTCAGGAACACATCTTCGCATAATACCATCCACTCCTTCTTTATATAAGTGTGGGTCATCCCAAAAATAATGCCTCAAGTCATAAAAGAATTTCCTCTTTTGCTGAGCTGAAAAGGTTGGAGGCAAGTACTTGGATAAAATAAAGTTAGCATAATCGGCATACCAAGGGCTATCTCGCGAGTTCACCTTTATTACAGCCAATTGTTCATTTGGAAAACTATCATTAACAGGAACAGGATCATAAGCAATATTTTCCAATCTAGATAAATTATCAGCAACAGGATTATCGAGCACCTTTCCTATCTATAATATGTAAATCAAATTCTTGCAAAAGAAGTACCCATCTAATAAGCCTTGGCTTAGCATCTTTCTTTGTCATAAGGTATCTAATTGCAGCATGATCAGTATGAATCGTGACTTTTGAATCAACAATATAGGATCTAAACTTGTCACAAGCAAAGACTACAGCTAACAATTCCTTTTCAGTTGTAGCATAATTTCTTTGAGCAGCATAAAGAGTCTTATTTTTTGATGGCTGTGAGGTAAACCACATCAGCAGGATGAGTAATGATGAAGCCGACGTTATGGCGTCTCTCCCTCCCCCTCCGGCGGCCTCAAGGTGATCTCTCCTGATCGACGTTGATCTCCTCCTTCTGCTCCGACCATCGTGATCTCTTCTCCAAGGTGATCTTCCCCATGGCTCCTTGCCCCTCTCCTCTTGGTCGTTGGAACGTTTCGTTTGAATCTCTCTCTGTTGACGGTGTTAGTGCTCTTGGCTCTGGTTTTCTCCTTCTATGGCCGAAGAACTGGTTGGCTTTGGTAAATCGCAAGGATTCTCCTTTGGTTGGCAAAACCCTGCGTGAGGGTGAAACTTTTTATCCTGGATCTTCCATGAGATTCCCTTCCCATCTGGTCTTTGTGACAGAATGCCTTGTTTCACCTCCTGGTTTTTCGTCGTTCTCCGAACCTGTTTCAATGAGGTGGAGAGTTACTTTCTCTGATCTGGGGAAAATGGATTCAAAAATCCCAATGGGTAGATCTGCTTTCCTTATGTTGAAACCCCATGCACAGAGGCTTTTTCTCCTAGATTCTAAGGAGCAGGTTATCTCAGCTAGATCTCTGTTTGAAAATGAACGAGTTGTTACTGGCAATATTTTGGATTTCAAGGATCATTCCGTTTTAGTGGGTGAATGCATTGGCTCTCCTATTTCTGGCCACCAAGATCCTCCATCTCTTCATGGAGCTAAGGCAAATGGTGCCTCAAGAAGCTTTGTGGATGTTGTGAAAGCTTCAAAGACCCTTTCTGTTGAACATCTCCCTGATGCTCCTCTTGTTCGTTGGAAAGCTGCATGTTCTCATTTTCAGAATGGCTCTTCATCTTCCCAAGCTTTCCTTATTCTCAAACCTCAAGCCAAGAGATTAGTTCTCCTTGATATGCATGAGGAGGTGTTGGATGCTAGATTTCTTCTGGAAAATGAAAAGATTCATTCTGGCATGATTTTGGACCTAAGGACTCATACTGTGGTTGTTGGTGAACGTATTATTTCTGATTCTCTTGAGTTTGGGGTCAATTTATTAAAATCAACAAGCTCCACAGTCCACACTGACAAGACTATACCAGAGAATCTTCAAGAGGATCTTGCTCTGGATTTCTCGGCTGGCTTATCTTTCGAAGCTGCATGCAAAAGTAAGTTTGGTCATTCAGTAACACTTGCTAATTACTCTCGTAGAAGAGCATTCTTGCTGGTTGCATCCTTTGGAAGAGCTCGTTTCAAGCTAGATATCCATACTGTTGCTATTACTTTACAATCTTGCTTTGGTGGCTCTGCATCTTGCTACAAAGTTAAGTTGCTTAGGGATAGAACTTTCCAATTCTCTGTGGCCTCAACAGCAGTTGGCTTTGAAATTTACAACAAATCTAAGATTTGCACCCCTATGTTTGATTTGTTCCTGAACCTATGGGGGAATGGAGGACCAAATTGGCTAATTGAAGAAAAGAATTTTTACAAGGAATCTGACTCTGAATGGCAAGTGGTACAAAGGAAAAAAACTACACTTTTGGGAACAAATAGAGTATCCGTTTTTCAGCGCATGCAGTCTCCGATTCAACCTTTGCAAACGGCAACTGCCGCAAACCGTGCCAATCACTTTCAAACCTTGTCTGCGCAGGAATCTGCCCGTTTGGCGCATTTACCGGGCCTGTTACCTTTTTTCAAATTCCCATCCTTCAATGCATTTAATTGGCCCGATAATTCCTATCTGTCTTGGTTCAAGGCCCATGGGCCTGCCCCCGCTATCCAGGAGGTTACCTCTTTTAGAGATTTCTCTTTTCTCTGTTTTGGGAAAAAATCGTCTCCTTCCTTTGTCGCTTCCGCCTCCTCGCATTCGCCGCTCCCAGCACCCCCAAAACCGCCATCGCCATTGCTAGCAGTTGCAGAGCAGTTGGAGGTCCTTCCTCCGACAATGGCCAACATTCCCATTGATCCGCGGCCTTTCGTGCCACTCGGCTACCAGATTCGGAACATCGCGGGGAGAGTGGGAGTCAAGCGCGTGGTGGTTCCGCGGCGCCCTAAGGAGCACGAGCAATATGCAATCGCCACTATTGCGCCATTCCCCGAAGGTTTGGTCCCTTTTCAGAATGTTAGAGATGTTCTTGGAGAATATCTTACAGAAGTTGCTAGAGTGGGTTTTGTTAGCCTGCATTCTTGCCCCTTTGGAGCTGCATATGTACAGTTCAGAAATGTCAGTGATAGGGACAGACTCATTGCTTCTAGCCCTAATCAATTTGGGGATGTCAATATTTCCTTTGTTAAGCATGATGAAGGAGAAAATTGGAGAGGAGTTAATTTCAATAGGGATGTCTGGTTACTTCTTGTTGGACCTCCCCTAGATCATATGAATACTGATGACATTAATGCTTGCTTTGCTGATATTGGGTCTGTGTTGCTATGGGAAAAGGATCCAAATAGAAAAGGCAGAATTCTTGTTAAAGTAAGGGTCACTGATCTCTTGGATATTCCCAGAAGCATTAGGATGACTGAAAGTTCCAGGCCAGAGGCACAATCCTGGACTTTCCTTGTTGAAATTTTGCTGGATAACCTTCTTGGTGGTGGACCAGCAGATGAGGATCCTCTGCCAGATGATGGAGTAGACCCACACCCACTACCTGGACATGCTCTTCCTGTTCCACAATTTATTCCTGCTCCTGTGATTCCAGCTGAACAAGATGATCAAGTTGATAATGATGGGTGGGGTCACTGGGCTATGGGAGCTCAACAAGAACAACCTCAACCTATGGAGATTGAACTACAGCAACCTGCTCAGCAGGAAGAGATGGTTTTGGAAGATCAACAACTTGAACCCCCTTTACCTGACACAGGAAGCATGATTAATATTTCTTCCTCTAGTTCTGAGAGCTCTGCTTCTGTTGGTCCTCTTGATGCTGTTGGACAGGGTGGTGGTGCTGTTGATCAAGCTTCTGATTCTGAACTGCAAATGGTGCAGCCTTCCTTGCCTTTGGGTGAAGGTTTATTAAGCATTCTCCAAGCTTATTCTGCTCAAGAAGATCCTTTGTCCAAAGCTGCAGATGAGAGTCTAGCTGGAACTTCTTCTACTGCTCTAACTACACAGGGCTTGCCTTCTTCTGATGATGATTTATTTCTTCCTGCTGATGTCAATATGTCATCCCCAAATGAAGCCCATTTACAGTTAACCCTAGGAAGAGTGCAGACTTTTTTCTCTCCAATTCCTGAAGAGCATGACCTGTCAAAAAGGATATCTGCTGAAGGCATGGCCTTATGGGAAAAATACTTTGCCCCAAAGTCTCCAAATTCTGCAGATAAGGAGTGCTCTGCTCTGGTAGACATCCCTGTTAGCTGGTTCAATTTCATAACTCTTATGCTTGTTACTCCGGAAAAATTTGATTGGGCTAAAGGATTTCTGTCATCACAGCTCTGGGATATTATGAAGGAGCCCATGCAGAAGGAATCATCTGTCAAATTTGCTATCCCTGATAAATGTGTTACTTCAAAAGCTCCTTCTTGCTTCTCACTCACTGAATTAGTGGAGGAACCTCCTGCATCTGCTGAGTCCTCTCATGCTACTCCCAAAAGGAAAAGAAGAGATAATAAGACTGCTTTAGTGGAGTCTGAGGTAAGAAGGAGTCCCAGACTTGTTCTGTTAAATGATGGGTATAAAAACCATGACAATTGCTCTGACAAAAATTGTCTCACTTGCAATGCTGCTCCCCCCATTATCAATTCTAAGGTGGTTAAAAATTTAGCCATGTCCTTTTGTAAGGTGTCTGAAGATGTTGTGGAGAAAAGAATTCTGAAGAAAGGCAAGAACATCTCAGAGGAGAGCAAGACAGCTGCACCACATGGAGTAATTGGAAGAAAGAAGAGCAAGGCTCCCCCCTCAAGTGAAAATGAGAAGGGGCAACGGAAGGCTACTGTCCTTGCACAGCAGGCCAAGAAAAAACCTGCCAAGTAGTTCTTAATGCATATTTATATATGTACTTTTGGTTTCTCTGGGGCTTGCTTCATGACAGTGCTGTTCCAAGAGTGGTTATGTTATGTTTTGGCCATGTGGCTTTTGTACTCTGTGAATCTTATGATATACTATAATACTATGGGAGTCATGCAAGTTATGTTAAGTTTCCTGATGCCTAGAGTACCCCTTTACTTTGGGCAGTTCATAAATGTATCTACTGGTTTTTATGGATAGTTACAAATCCTGGAAAATAATGAACTGGAATTTAAGAGGCATTAATTCAGAGAAAAAATGGATAGCCTTATCCAACAAAATTGAGGAATCAGGTTGTGATATCATTTGCCTCCAAGAAACAAAGAGAGAGTCATTTGATCTAGCATACATTAAAAAGTTCTGCCCAAAGAAATTCACAAGGTTTGAATATGTGCCTTCTTTGGGGGCTTCTGGTGGTTTGATTATTATTTGGAATGGATCTCTTTTCAAAGGGGAACTGGCGTTTCATAACGAATTTTCTCTTTCTGTGAACTTCCAATGTAATTTATCCAATGAATCCTGGATCTTAACTAATATATATGGACCATGTCAACCTGACAAAAAAGCTGCTTTTATTGATTGGTTTGCCAATATTGATATGCCTCAAGACTCTGATTGGATTATTATGGGGGATTTTAATTTCATTAGAAGTCCATCAGATAGAAACAAACCTGGAGGAGACCTCAATGACATGCTGCTTTTTAATGAGGCAATTAGTAATCTTGGCATTGTGGAATTGCCTCTAAAAGGAAGAAAATTTACTTGGAGTAACATGCAGAAAGATCCTCTGCTTGAAAAGCTAGACTGGTTTTTCACCTCTGCCTCATGGACCATTTCATATCCTGCAACCTTTGCTTATCCTCTTGTAAAACCCACCTCAGATCATGTCCCATGTGTTGTGGTGTTTAATACAAAGATTCCCAAGGCCAAAGTGTTTAGAATAGAGAATCATTGGATGCAACATAGTGAATTCAAGCAAATTGTTCAGGCTGCTTGGAACATTCCAGTAAACTACAAGGATAGTGCTAAAAACATCAATGCCAAGTTCAAAAACCTAAGAAGAGGCTTGAAGCAGTGGGCAAAAAATCTTCCATGTTTAAAGATGTTGATCAGTAAAGTAAATGAAGTGATATCTCTAGTGGATTCTATGGAGGAATTCAGAACCTTGACAGTGCTTGAATGGGATCTTAGAGATATACTCAAAGCACACCTTCTCACACTTGTTGCAAAATCAAAAATCATACTGGCAACAAAGAGGAAAAATTAAGTGGGTCAAACTGGGAGATGCAAACACTAGGTTCTTCCATTCAAAAGCAACTATAAATTACAGACACAATTACATATCTATGCTTCAAAATTCTGATCAAGCAGAAATTCATGATCATGAAGGGAAAGCTGCTATTTTGTGGCAAGCTTTCAAGGAAAGGATGGGTAATTCTGATAACCCTGAGATGCAGTTTAATCTTGAGGACATTCTGGAAACAAATGTCACTGAAGAAATGAATAATACTCTGCAGGCTCCTTTTTCAGATAAGGAAATAGAAGATGTGGTAAAAAATCTGCCAAATGATAAATCACCTGGGCCTGATGGTTTCAATAATGAGTTTGTCAAGTCTTGTTGGTCTATTATTGCCCCTGATATCAAAAAACTGATTAGTGATTTCCATGATGGAAACATTTCTTTGGAAAGTATCAATTCTTCTTATATTACTCTAATTCCAAAGACAGAGAATCCTTTGACTCCTGGTGATTTTAGACCCATTTCTCTACTGAACTGTGTCCTTAAAATCATTACCAAATTGATGGCTAATAGATTGCAAGATATTATTCTCTCCTTGGTACACAAAAATCAATATGGATTCCTCAAGAAAAGGTCCATACAAGACTGTCTGGGTTGGGCATTTGAATATCTCTATCAATGCCACAAATCAAAAGAAGAAATTCTAATCTTGAAGCTAGATTTTGAGAAAGCTTTTGATAAAATTGAACACTCAACAATTCTTCACATACTCAAAGCAAAAGGATTTGGTGACAAATGGTTAAAATGGATATCTATGATCCTCAGTTCTGGGACATCTTCAGTCATGCTAAATGGAGTACCTGGGAAAAAGTTCTACTGCAAGAGAGGAGTGAGACAAGGGGATCCATTATCACCTTTGATTTTTGTGTTAGCAGCAGATTTCCTACGATCAATATTGAATAAAGCTATGGAGATGAACCTCATTACAAGACCCATACCTTGTGCATCATGTCCAGATTTCCCTGTGATCCAATATGCAGATGATACCCTTCTTGTTATGAAAGCAGATGCAAATCAATTACTCTGCCTTAAAGCTCTGTTACATTCATTTGCTGTTTCTACTGGGCTCAAAGTAAACTATTTGAAGTCAAACATGATGCCAATTAATATGACTGCAGAAAGACTGGCACACTTTGCAAGCAACTTTAAACCGCAAAATTGGATCTCTCCCTTTCACTTATTTAGGGCTCCCACTTGGCATCACAAAACCTTCCCTGGAGTACTTCCTCCCCATGGTCCAAAGAGTCCAAACAAGGCTTGGTGGAATTGCTGACTTCCTCAACTATGGAGGAAAGTTACAAATGGTGAAATCAGTACTAGCTTCTCTACCAATTTTCTTTATGTGCTGCCTGGATGTGCCAGTGACAATAAAAGAACGAAGTTATTAAATACATGAGACACTGTCTTTGGAGAAAAAGAAACAATGATGTACAAGCCAAAGGGAATGCTCTGGTATCTTGGAAAAAAATCTGCAGACCAAAAGAACAAGGAGGTTTGGGAGTCCTTAATCTAGAGATTCAGAATAAGACTTTGTTGCTCAAGAACTTGGATAAATTTTTTAATAATCTTGACATTCCTTGGGTGAATCTCATAAGAGATACATATTATGATGAAGACAATCCACCAGGAATTAAAATTGAAGGATCCTTCCGGTGGAAATCACATTTGAAGCTCTTAGACACTTATAAAGCTCTAGCAAGATGTAACTTGGGAAATGGAAAAACTGCATTATTTTGGACAGATTTGTGGGGAGATTATTGCCTCCACCAGAAATTCCCTCACTTACTCTCATTTGCTAAGAAATCGGATATTTACGTGAACAAAGTGATGCAAATGGAATTCCTGCAGGACATGTTTCATCTACCACTTTCCCAACAAGCATTTAATGAGTTCGAACAGTTGGAAGTTCTATGTGACTCTTTCCAGCTAAATTTGCTTCAGCCAGATTCATGGAGCTATATTTGGGGTTCAGACAAGTTCTCTACTGGGCAAGCATACAAGGTCCTTATTGGCACTCAACATACTCCCATATTTTTCACATGGTTATGGGAATCTTCCTGTCAGCCAAAACACAAATTCTTTTTCTGGCTGCTCCTTCATGACAGATTGAACACAAGGAATCTTCTCCGGAGGAAAAACTGCATCTTACAATCTTACAACTGTGCAACACTACAATGTAGCCAAGAAGAAACTTTAGCTCATCTTTTCTGGAGTTGTCCTTTTGCACAGCAGTGCTGGTCTTTTATTTGCCCTCATATTTCAAACCAGCAATCTATCATGGAAGCTCTATATGATATCAAGGACAAGCTAAATGTACCTTTTTCAGTGGAAATCATTATTATCGCTGCTTGGTCCATTTGGATAATCGAAACCAGGAAAATTTTCGAGGAACAAAGACCATATCTACAAGCCTGGAAGGCAATTTTCAAACAGGAGATCTACCTGCTTTCCTACAGAATGAAGAAAAAATGGGAGAATTCTTTCAACATCTGGCTTAATAGTTTCATGACCTTTTAGAGCTCTCTCTTTTCTTTCTATCCTTTCTTTCTTTTCTTTTCTTTTCTTTTCTTTGTACAACTTGTACATTTGTAACCTTTTTAATAATAAATCAATAAAAATTGCAGTGGGGTTTTTGCCCCACTGTTGACCCTTCAAAAAAAAAAAAAAAGCATAAAGAGTCTTACTAGCATAATGAATAACATTTAATTTTTTATCTACTCGCTGTCCAAGAACAGCACCTACATCAAAATCACTAGCATCACACATAATTTCAAAAGGCAAATTCCAATCAGGAGGTTCAACTACAGGAGCAGTTGTTAAGGCTTTCTTTAGAGTTTCAAAAGCTTCCTTACAATCATCATCAAAAACAAAAGGTACATCTTTTTGAAGAAGATTAGTAAGAGGCTTTGAAATCTTGGAGAAATCTTTAATAAATCTCCTATAAAACCCAGACATGACCAAGAACACTACGAATACCTTTAACATCCCTCGGATAGGGCATCTTCTCAATTGCTTCAACTTTAGCTCTATCAACTTCAATACCTCTCTCGGAAATTTTATGTCCCAATACAATTCCTTCATTAACCATAAAGTGGCATTTCTCCCAATTAAGAACAAGGTTAGTTTCTTCACATCTCTCGCAAAACTTTATCGAGGTTTCGCAAGCAATTATCAAAAGAATTCCCATAGACAGAAAAATCATCCATGAACACCTCTACAATACTCTCGCAAAAGCCATGAAAAATAGCAGACATGCATCTTTGAAAAGTAGCAGGAGCATTACATAAACCAAAAGGCATACGCCTCCATAAGGACAAGTGAAAGTGGTTTTCTCTTGATCTTTAGTTTTAACAGCAATTTGTGAAAACCCAGAATAACCATCAAGAAAGCAAAAGTGAGTATGTTTAGACAACCTTTCTAGCATTTGATCAATAAAGGGTAAAGGGTAATGATCTTTCTTAGTAACTTTATTAACTTTTCGAAAATCAATGCACATTCTATACCCTACAACTACTCTTTGAGGGATGAGCTCATCATTATCATTAGGCACAACAGTCATTCCTCCTTTCTTAGGAACACAATGCACAGGACTAACCCATCTACTATCAGCAATAGGATATATAATACCTTCTTCAAGAAGTTTTAATACCTCATTCCTTACCACCTCCTTCATTTTCGGAATTAGACGACGTTGATGTTCAACTACAGGCTTTGCATCATCTTCCATATTGATAGCATGTTGGCAAATAGAGGGAGAAATCCCCTTCAAATCATCAAGAGTGTAGCCAATAGCTCCTCGGTGTTTCTTCAATATTTCCAATAACCTTTCTTCCTCAATCTCTGAAAGCTTAGAACTAATAATAACAGGATATATTTTCTTATCATCAATATGAGCATATTTAAGATTATCAGGCAATGGTTTTAAATCGAAAATAGGATCTTCCTTTGGTGGTGGTGTTGTACCTAAATCTTCAACTGGCAAGTCATGTTTAAGGATAGGTTGACGAAGGAAAATTTCATCAAGTTCATTTCTTTCTTCCCTAAAGACTTCACTCTCACTATTCTCCAAATGTTGCTGCAAAGGATTAGTAGGAGCAAGAGCAATAGACGCACACTGTTCAACTCTAAAATCATTATTAGGCAAATCAGCTTTATAAGGAGTTTTGGCAAATTTAGAGAAATTAAACTCATAAGATTCACCAGCAAATTTAGTAACAATCTTTTCCTTCTTGCAATCTATAACAGCTCCACAAGTATTTAGAAATGGTCTACCAAAAATAATAGGACAATACTTACTAGCAGCAGTAACCAAGTACCGAAAAGTCAACGGGATATTTAATCTTACCACATAAAACTTCCACATCTCGAACAATACCAATTGGAGAGATAGTTTCTCTATTAGCAAGCCGAATAACCACATCAATATCTTCAAGTTCACAAGAACCAATTTCATGCATGATCTCCGTATAAAGCTCATAAGGAATAGCGCTAATACTTGCACCAATATCACATAAGCCATAATAACAATGATCCCCAATTCTGACAGATAGCATAGGAACACTAGTTTTTCTAGACTTATTAGGATGCGAAACAATATTAGAAGCATCTTCACAGAAAATAATTTGACCATCTTCCACATTTTCAGTCACAAGATCTTTAACTATTGCAACAGCAGGTTCAACCTTAATTTGTTCTTCAGGTTCGATAGGTTTCTTTTCACTTTTATTAACCGCACTAGATATAACAGAGTACTCTTTCATTTTAGCAGGAAAAGGAGTTTTTTCAATATAAGCTTCAGGAATAACATTGTAACATCCCAAAAATTTAAAACAAAGAGAAAATGAATTCCCTTTTTTCCAAAAATGAGAACCAACAAAAACTTTTATTAAATTAAGTTTGGTACATAGTGAGCATGCTTATATGTTGTGATATTGCCATGATTGTTTATTTATTGCATTGAACCTAATTCCCAAAATCCTAAACCCTAATCTTCTCAAAACTAAATAGTATCAAATAAGAGAGAACTAAAATAAAAAGGCATATGTGGGCATATAACCCTAGTATGCAAATATTGACTAATACCATTCTTACTTTTCAAAATAGTGGTGAACCATGGATATACTCCACAAAACCCTAAACCTCACTCCCTTCTCACCATCCTTTATACACAAAATAAAAAGAAATGAAATTAAATAAGAAAAGGGCCTATGTGCCTATGACTATTTTGGTAAGACTCCTACCTAGACTTTTCTACTTGTTTAGATGCTTTGAAAACATCAACCAAACTAATCAAGTACTTCCCCAACCAAAACCAAGGTGAAATAAAAAGAAATTAAACCTATGCATAGGAGCATATGTGGCACATAGCCATTTTTCCAAAACTTGACCTAAACACCTCTACCTTGCACAAATGGTTTGAAAACTTTACCAAACCCAATATAACATTAAATAAACCCTAAACCATGACCTTTGATCATAAATAAAGAAATGGAAATAAAAATATGAAATGCACCTATGTGCATATGGCCAAAACTACAAATTTGAGCCAAAGACCATCAAACTTGTTTCCATTGCTTGGATTGTTTTCTTATATCATATTAAACCTCAACCACATCAATGAGATCAAGAAAAACCAAATCAAATTGGAAATAAGAAGATTTTCCAATACACATATGTGGATATGGCCATTTTTGCAAATCTTTGAACAAGACCTTTTTAAATGGATTCAATGGTTTGGAGATGTTTCTAAACTAATAAGAATCACCTTAGAGTCAACAAAAGTTAAATTAAATGGAGAGAAATTAAATAGGAGAAAATCCCAATTTCACTCACATACACATTATGCCAAATTACAAATCTTCACTCTAGGCCATAATTGCTTGCTCTCTTGCTTGTAGAATACCTAAATATGATAAACTAACACAATTGCATCAATGAAACCAAAATCAAACCAAAGGAAATCTCAAAATCTTCACACATATGATAATGGTCATATGTCACCAAAATATTTTCTTCACTACTTTACCCCTCTGGTTTTCTCTATTCTTAAACTAAACTGGGTAAACCAAAGCCATGTCATCCAAGACCATGCACTACTAGAAAAAGGCCTAGCCGTAAGATCACTAGCAGTGGCGCACCCCTCTAGTGGTGCGCCACTGCTATTTAGCAGTGGCGCACCAAAAACAGGTGCTCCACTGCTATGAAAATACTAGTGGCGCACCATAACAACAATGCGCTATTGCTATATTTTTTTTTTATAATCCAGCCCACCCCAGACTTAGCAGTGGCGCACCTATATTAGGTGTGCCACTGCTATCTCAACTAGTAGTGGCGCACCTATAAGTAGTGCGCCATTGCTAAGTGTGAGGCAAGGTTATAAATAAGGTTCAGGGTTAGCAGTGACGCACCACATATATGTGCTATATGTGCGCCACTCCTACCTCAAATACCAGTGGAGCACTTACATGTGGTGCGCCACTGTAGTACACGCGCACCGGCCCAGTCCCCACCCGGCCAGCGCCACGCGCCCCACCACGCACACGCCACGCGCCCCACCACGCACACGCCACAGTGACAATCCAGTAAAACGGAGAAAGACAGCGCGGCGCCGCTTCGGCCCATATTCTAGATCGGCCCCGCTGGTCCTCGCCTACCATTGTCCGTCGCCTTCCTCGTCTACCATATTCTAGATCGGCCCCGCTGTCGCTGCCCATCCTCGACCTCGAATCCCCAACCCCTCCGCCCGCACTGCCAAGTCCCCGGCGCCTCCTCCCTCCGCGTCCAAATCCCCCAAGTCCCCAACCCCTCCGCCGTCGCTTATGCGGAGGCCAAATCGACCGCGCCCGCCACCGCGGCAGCGGAGCCCAAGTCCCCCAAATCCCCCAAATCGACCAGCGGAGCGGCGGGCACCGGCGCCAGCGGCGGCGCGTTCCTCCGGCGGCCGCTGCCCCCACCATGGGCCCAGAAGCACCCAGAGGGCGCCGCTTCGGAGCCGATCCCGGCCGCCATCTTCGAGCTGCCGCCGTCGACCGTTTCTGGACTGGCAGCAGCGAACTGGCCCGACGGATCTGTGGCGCGCTGCATCGAGCCCTACGCGCGTAGGCTCACGGTCGTTGTCGTGATGCGCTCCAGGAAGGTGCCTCCTCAACGCCACCGAGCACCACCGCCGGCGTGGAGGATCCCGACCGCCTCCAACACGCGCCAGGAGATGCTGCAGGTCGGGATCCGGCCCAACACGCAGCCAAGCACCTCGCGTTCAACGCCGCCGAGCACCACCGCCGGCGTAGACGATTCGATCCGATCTGGATCTGGATCTGACTTTTTGCGTCCAGGCCCCTGTAATTTTGGATATCAGATTAGAGTTGTAATGACGATTTTGTGTCCAGGCCCCTGTAATATGTGAGATATGGATTAAATATGGATATCATGTTTTGCACGCAGAACCTTGTATATATTTGAAATCAGCCTGCAGCTCATTGGACGTGGTGGACAGGCTATATTTTTTAATGAAAAAATCGTACCGGTGGCGCACGGTGAAGTAATGCAGTGCGCCACTGTTAGCAAGTAGTAGTGGCGCACCACCTAGTGCGCTATTGCTATGTCACATAATAGTGGCACACCACCAGTGCGCCACTACTAACAGTTAGCAGTGGCGTGATAGTAGTGGCGCACCACTAGTGCGCCACTGATAGCAAAAAGTGGTGTGCCACTGATTGCCTGTTTTCTAGTAGTGATGTCAAGGTGAGTAACTTTCATGTTGACCACCAAGGTCAGAGTTGACTAGGTTGACCAGTAGGAAAGTGACAAGTGGCAACCTTGAAACAAAGAGAAGATCATCCCCATTTTGAAATTTCACAAACCCACACCAATTTTCAAACCACCACCACCATTGTGCTTCAAACATTATTTGAATCAACTCCACCCAATATTTTTGCAAAATTCAAAAATTATTTTCTTGCGGCCATACCATCAAACACCTTGTGTGCAACAATCTACCAACTCCCTACACTCTAAAATCCAGAGGTTTTTGGCCCAAACCCTCACCTCTCTGGTCAACCTCAACCCCCTCTACATACCCCTGGACCATGCCAAGCCTCAGCATCCATGATCATGCATGATCATGGCAAGGACAAGGCCATGCCGTGGCATGATGCCACTCCACCATGCCACACCTCTCTCCACTCACCTCAGCCGTGCACCACGATGTCCTGGAGCCTCTACACAATCCCCTGGTCACGCTCGTGCCAACCCCTGGCTAGTAGATGCCCTGCAACATCGAGAACGCGACGTGCCCGTGACGCACCAACACGCCAGAGCGTGCACGCTCGCGTCACCGGAGCACGCCAGTACACGGCCTCGCCCCGTCGCCTCCAACCTCCCCCTGACCTCAGCTTCTGCACCGAGCCTCGCCACGGTACCAGGACGCTCCCAGACACCTCCATCTCCTAGCGCGAGCCGTGTCGCCGTCGCCATCGTCACCGTCCTTCCGCCATGGTACTGCCCACCTTCGTCACGCTCCTGCTCGCCACAGGCCATCTTTTTCTGTGCAATCACGCGCGTCATGCTCGCCTGGACCTCGCCAACCCGCCTGCGTCATCGCCCAGCTCACTCCTCCCCTGTAGCGACGTCGCCATGGACGACCTCATCCACCGAGCCGCAGCACCTCGCGCTGCTATAAATAGAGGCATCACGCGCCTCAGTTCGGCACACCAATCGCCTCTCCTCCTCTCCTTGACCCTCCTCGAGCTCGCTCGCTTCTCAATTTGATCCGTAGGTAGCCAATTTGATCGTCGGAGTCCGTGGAGCCGCCGCAGAAGAAGCCGGAGCTAGGAGCCACCCCTGGAGCCGCCGCTTGTACCAGAAGGATCGCCGTCGTCGACAACGTCGCTGCAGCACCTCGCCGACGATCGCCGGAGCTCCGGTGAGCCTCCGACCCCCTACTGCTCGCCGCCGCAGTGCCGCGCCTCTCGTCGCCGTCGACGATGAACCCGAGCCGTTGGATTCCCTTCTAATCCTGCGGCTCAGGTTAGATCTTACCGGTTCGGGCGTTATGACCCACTGACGCCTGGGCCCCAGCCTGTCAGGCGGCCCGCGTGCACCGTGGGCATAGCTGGGCCGGCCCAACTCGTTCTCCCTCTCGCTGGCCCATTTCCTTTCCCGCGCTAGCCCTTTAATTCAAATTCGAATAATTCATTTCAGTTTGAATTCAATACTGGTATCCTGTTGGAAATTGAATAACTTAAAATCTACCAAACCAAATTTGGTGAACTTTATATCTTCGGAAGGCTTGTTAAATTATCTATCCAACCCCACTGGTTAGAACCCAAGATTTGTTGTAAACTTAAATTAGCAAAAATAACAAGGCAGAGCCTTTTTCAAATTCAAACAATTATTAAAATTCAACCATAAATGATTTTGAGTTGATTCCAACTCTCATAAATCACATTTCATATGGTCTAATTGATTATATAAAAATATAACATGGTTGTTGTATATGATCATGGGCTAGATTCAAATATTGCTATATAGCCATTTCTAGCTCATTTCAACTATTTCAAAAATAGTATCTAAATTATATGAGGTGTAGCTTCTCACTTAAATCATTACTCCAAGTGAATCAATGTGAGTTGATGACACATGTATTAATGACCAATATGTTCTTAATTGAAAATATTAAATCCTTTTCATGGTAGTATTTAAATTGTTCAAAACTACTTATTAAATCTTGTGAGATGTTTTGGTCTCATTTAAATCTTGTCTCAACTAAGTTAATATGGGGTAGAGACTATGGTCAATTTTAAACTCATATTAAATTAATTGATGATATTAAATCATTAATCATGAGTATTAAAAAGGGCATGAGGTGGTGTACCTCATTTAAATCACTTCCCAATTGATACTTATGAAGAGGTTGACTTTGGTCAACCTAGGTCATATGACATTAATTGAGGAAATTAAATCTTAATATTATTCAATGAGAGGAAATTATTTTCCCTCAAGAAATAAATAGAAACTCTAATGAATATTTATAATGAGAGGAAATTATTTTTCTTAAAGAATAAAAATTAAATCAACTCACCTAATAAGAATGTTGATTGATAGCTTAGTAGGAGTGATTTATGTGTATGCTTAGTCTAGTACTTAGGCTTGTGTGGTAATTGTGTGTATTATACTCGTATTTAGACGCTAGTACCGAGGAGTACACCGAGGAGGAGGAGGTCTACTTCCGGGAAGAGGAAGACCACTTTGATCAAGTACACCACTCAAGGCAAGCTAATATTCTTGCAAGTTACCCAAGTGCAAAGCTCTAATAGAGCAAGGCACCACTACATCATACTTTATGTTTAATGATCCTATCCCAAGTTTTTACCTTACAAGTCTTTGAGTTTTGTTTATCAAAGTTTACTTTTGATTCATAATTCACTTGGTTTAGAGTAGAACAAGATCATCATAGGTAGCCTAGAGCAATGAAAGCTAGATAGCACCCCTCATGATTAGTTGCTAGTGCTAACAAATAAAATTGAATGCTCTAGATGGGAACAGGTGAAATGAGATGACTTTGAAAACCTTGGAATGCTGAGTCATTCTATTGAAAGATTTTGAAGGTGAATATGACTTGTGAATGACATGGTGAATTTTACAAAAACTGATGGTTGGGTTCGGATGCGATACCATTCCAATTTTACAAGTACCCCCACAATACCTGATATGGGTAGGGCTTAACTAGAAGTTTATGTATCTTAGTATGGGTTCCCTCTAAACAAGCGTCATCGGGGTTATGCCAAGGGCTGCCTCCAAAGAAATATGAAATGATGTGAAATGACGTGAAATGAGGTGAATGTCCGGCCCAAGCCCGTGCGGTTCCCGAGCTGATCATGCTGTCTTCACCTGGGAGGCCAAGCTCATGGGGAGAGGTGCCTATACTAGGGTATGTAAGTGAAAGGTTATGGTTGGTAGTCCGCACACGGAGTGTGATAAATCAGGGCCAGTTAACCCTGACGGATTATTGCAAATATTGTGGCACAAGTGTATGACCTCTGCAGAGTGTAGAACTATTTGAATAGCCGTGTCCACGGTTACGGACGATTGGAAAGGCCATATTGTTCCGTCATCAGACCATTTTCAAAAATGTGACATGTGAAGGGTGACTTGTGATTTGAACTTGAAATGGTGACTTTGACTTGAATAACAACGAGTTGTGGGAATGACACTAAGGTTCCCACTTGAGTTAGTCTAGCGATTCAAGCATCTTTACTAAATGTTTATGAAATAAACTTGGCTTTATGCAAATAAACTTAGAGCTTAGCACCCCCTTACTATAGTTGATGGTGCTTACATTAGTATTAGTTTGCGAGTACTTTAAAGTACTCATGGCTTTGTCCCTGGCTATTCAAATGGCCAGACTATGAAGGAGAACAGCAGTATGAAGAAGATGGACAGCAGGACGTCTACGACAACTAGGATCACTCCGACGTCAACGGTTACTGTGGAATAGATGGACCGCGACCGTTACTTCGCTTCCGCTATGTGTTTTGTAATAGGATCTCTAGATCCACTATGTTGTATTAAGACTGGATCATGTGATCCCTCTATGTAAGACAATGATGTGTTGTAATGAATGATGTGTTGTGATATCAATCTATTATGTCTCGCAAAAACAATATTCCTGGGATTGCGATGAATGGCATAATAGGCATCTGGACTTAAAAATCCGGGTGTTGACAAGTTGGTATCAGAGCCATTGTTGACCTTAGGAGACCATAGTTAGAATGGACGTCCTGAAAAATTTAGTTTCAAAAAAAAACAAATGAAGTGAATATTTATGAAAAATTATTCTCACTCTTATCCTTGAGATCTTTTTCGAAGAAAGAAATCCATACTCTACTTTTCCTGGTAAAATTATATAAAATTTTGCACACTTGATCGCTTCTCTAACTTACTTATCCCAATTGCTCACAGATGGAATACCAATGGGAATGCTATCAGCTTGGTCACGGAGGAGAACTAAGGTTCGAAAAGGATTTGAAGCAACTAGCGGAATATCTAGGACAACCGTACCCCGAGTTCTTCGGAACATCCTTCAATAATCAGTTGGGAGGATCACCCCGGTGGGAAGTTTCCGCTGATCTAGGAAGAAAGCTTGGAGCCCCGGTATGGGAAACCATATGGTTTTCTGTAACGGGAAACACCTGGAAGGAAGGACTAGTCAAAGCTATGCAAGAAGCAATCGCCCGTCTGTGTGGACAAAATGAGAACAAGATCCGGAACACTTGTTTCATCTACTACCCAAGACAGGACTCCATGGGAAGATCGATGACCATGCCACCACACACGGAGATGAACCACTATGTAGCACACCAGGACTTCAGGCAGTACAAAACCCGCAGGGATTTGGACAACGCCCTCGCCCTTCGCCAAACACCTTAACCTTGAAGACAAAGAATTTCCCCCTGAAGAGTAGTATCATTAAGGCACCATCGTAGGTGTGAGTTGTATCTGTTCCTTTGTATCGTAGAGCGATGAATGGTTCTTAAAACCAACGGTGTGTAGCTTTGTAATGTGTGATGCTTGGTATGAATGAAAAAGTGTTGTTGGTTTTTACCCCCTCAGCACTACTCAAGTTTTGAAACTTTGTGAACTTTCACTCAAACAAACCATAGAAATTTCCCTCTTATCTTATCATCTATCTCAATCTTCAGATGGCCCCACCAAACCGCAACGCCAACCAGGATGCCATGATGCAACTGCTGCAGACCCTGATGACCGATAGGGAAGATCAAAGAGCTGAACGACAAGCCAACATAGCGGCACTGCAACAGATAGCTCAGAACAATCAAGGCCATGGAAACCATGACCACCCAGGATCAAAGCTGAAGAACTTTCAGAACACCAACCCTCCGATGTTTAGCAAGACCGAAGAGCCACTTGACGCAGATGACTGGCTCCAGACAATGGAGAACAACCTAGAAGTTGCGGGAGTAGAAGCCGCAGAGAAAGTACTATTCGCCACACACTACCTGTCAGGACCTGCAAGAGCCTGGTGGACAAGTGCCCGCGCAATGAATGCTGGACAAATGATGAACTGGGAAGACTTCAAGCTGAAGTTTAGCAAATATCATGTGCCCCAAGGACTGATCAAGAAGATGAGAGACGAGTTCCGCGAACTCAAACAAGGAAGGATGTCCGTGGTGGAATACCGCGACAGGTTTCTTACATCGTCAAGGTACGCCCGGATGAGACAGACACCAATGAGAAGAGGAAGGAAAGATTTCTGAATGGACTGCATGACGAGATGCAAACTGTGTTAGTGAACATTCCGTTCGCTGACCTCGAAGCCCTAGTGGACTCAGCCATACAAATGGAAGGAAAGCTGCATCAGGCCAATGAGAACCGCAAGCGCAGGATGATGAACCAGAATGGACCCCACCATGCACAGAAGCACCGCAACAACTCGACTGGAGGATTCACCCCAAGACACAACAAGCCCCCTGCTCAGAATTATCGCCCCAACTACACCAACAACAACGGAGGACCCCCGAAGCCCGGAGGCAACCACAACCACCACAGCAACAACAACAACAGCAACCCCAACAACACCAACAACCACCCCAATGGGAACAACACCAACACCAACACTGGCCCAAGGACTGGAAGCAATGCCATCCCCGTCACCCCGAAGGACAAGTCAACTGTAAACTGCTATGAATGTGGAGTTGTGGGTCACTACTCCAATGAGTGCCCCAAGAAGCTTGCCAGGATTGCCGCCAACACTGTTGCACCTGCCCAGCAACAGCGCCGCTTCGCAGGTAGAAGGAACCAGAACAACAATAACGGCCGCCTCTACCACATGAATGCAGCAGAAGCACAGGAAGCACCTCAAGCCATGCCAAGTATGTCTTCCTGTTAATCAAAAATTCGCAATCCCTCTTAGGAACCTAACTTTTCTTAAAATCTCGGGACGAGATTTGTTTAAGGGGGAAGGGTTTGTAACATCCCAAAAATTTAAAACAAAGAGAAAATGAATTCCCTTTTTTCCAAAAATGAGAACCAACAAAAACTTTTATTAAATTAAGTTTGGTACATAGTGAGCATGCTTATATGTTGTGATATTGCCATGATTGTTTATTTATTGCATTGAACCTAATTCCCAAAATCCTAAACCCTAATCTTCTCAAAACTAAATAGTATCAAATAAGAGAGAACTAAAATAAAAAGGCATATGTGGGCATATAACCCTAGTATGCAAATATTGACTAATACCATTCTTACTTTTCAAAATAGTGGTGAACCATGGATATACTCCACAAAACCCTAAACCTCACTCCCTTCTCACCATCCTTTATACACAAAATAAAAAGAAATGAAATTAAATAAGAAAAGGGCCTATGTGCCTATGACTATTTTGGTAAGACTCCTACCTAGACTTTTCTACTTGTTTAGATGCTTTGAAAACATCAACCAAACTAATCAAGTACTTCCCCAACCAAAACCAAGGTGAAATAAAAAGAAATTAAACCTATGCATAGGAGCATATGTGGCACATAGCCATTTTTCCAAAACTTGACCTAAACACCTCTACCTTGCACAAATGGTTTGAAAACTTTACCAAACCCAATATAACATTAAATAAACCCTAAACCATGACCTTTGATCATAAATAAAGAAATGGAAATAAAAATATGAAATGCACCTATGTGCATATGGCCAAAACTACAAATTTGAGCCAAAGACCATCAAACTTGTTTCCATTGCTTGGATTGTTTTCTTATATCATATTAAACCTCAACCACATCAATGAGATCAAGAAAAACCAAATCAAATTGGAAATAAGAAGATTTTCCAATACACATATGTGGATATGGCCATTTTTGCAAATCTTTGAACAAGACCTTTTTAAATGGATTCAATGGTTTGGAGATGTTTCTAAACTAATAAGAATCACCTTAGAGTCAACAAAAGTTAAATTAAATGGAGAGAAATTAAATAGGGAGAAAATCCCAATTTCACTCACATACACATTATGCCAAATTACAAATCTTCACTCTAGGCCATAATTGCTTGCTCTCTTGCTTGTAGAATACCTAAATATGATAAACTAACACAATTGCATCAATGAAACCAAAATCAAACCAAAGGAAATCTCAAAATCTTCACACATATGATAATGGTCATATGTCACCAAAATATTTTCTTCACTACTTTACCCCTCTGGTTTTCTCTATTCTTAAACTAAACTGGGTAAACCAAAGCCATGTCATCCAAGACCATGTCAAGGTGAGTAACTTTCATGTTGACCACCAAGGTCAGAGTTGAATAGGTTGACCAGTAGGAAAGTGACAAGTGGCAACCTTGAAACAAAGAGAAGATCATCCCCATTTTGAAATTTCACAAACCCACACCAATTTTCAAACCACCACCACCATTGTGCTTCAAACATTATTTGAATCAACTCCACCCAATATTTTTGCAAAATTCAAAAATTATTTTCTTGCGTCCATACCATCAAACACCTTGTGTGCAACAATCTACCAACTCCCTACACTCTAAAATCCAGAGGTTTTTGGCCCAAACCCTCACCTCTCTGGTCAACCTCAACCCCCTCTACATACCCCTGGACCATGCCAAGCCTCAGCATCCATGATCATGCATGATCATGGCAAGGACAAGGCCATGTCGTGGCATGATGCCACTCCACCATGCCACACCTCTCTCCACTCACCTCAGCCGTGCACCACGATGTCCTGGAGCCTCTACACAATCCCCTGGTCACGCTCGTGCCAACCCCTGGCTAGTAGACGCACTGCAACATCGAGAACGCGACGTGCCCGTGACGCACCAACACGCCAGAGCGTGCACGCTCGCGTCACCGGAGCACGCCAGTACACGGCCTCGCCCCGTCGCCTCCAACCTCCCCCGACCTCGGCCTCGCACCGAGCCTCGCCACGGTACCGGGACGCTCCCGGACACCTCCATCTCCCGGCGCGAGCCGTGTCGCCGTCGCCATCGTCACCGTCCTTCCGCCATGGTACGCCCACCTTCGTCACGCTCCTGCTCGCCACGGGCCATCTTTTCTCGTGCAATCACGCGCGTCATGCTCGCCCGGACCTCGCCAACCCGCTCGCGTCATCGCCCAGCTCACTCCTCCCCTGTAGCGACGTCGCCATGGACGACCTCATCCACCGAGCCGCAGCACCTCGCGCTGCTATAAAAAGAGGCATCACGCGCCTCAGTTCGGCACACCAATCGCCTCTCCTCCTCTCCTTGACCCTCCTCGAGCTCGCTCGCTTCTCAATTTGATCCGTAGGTAGCCAATTTGATCGTCGGAGTCCGTGGAGCCACCGCAGAAGAAGCCGGAGCTAGGAGCCACCCTCGGAGCCGCCGCTTGTACCCGGAAGGATCGCCGTCGTCGACAACGTCGCTGCGGCACCTCGCCGACGATCGCCGGAGCTCCGGTGAGCCTCCGACCCCCTACTGCTCGCCGCCAGTAGCCGCGCCTCTCGTCGCCGTCGACGATGAACCCGAGCCGTTGGATTCCCTTCTAATCCTGCGGCTCAGGTTAGATCTTACCGGTTCGGGCGTTATGACCCACTGACGCCTGGGCCCCAGCCTGTCAGGCGGCCCGCGTGCACCGTGGGCATAGGCTGGGCCGGCCCAACTCGTTCTCCCTCTCGCTGGCCCATTTCCTTTCCCGCGCTAGCCCTTTAATTCAAATTCGAATAATTCATTTCAGCTTGAATTCAATACTGGTATCCTGTTGGAAATTGAATAACTTAAAATCTACCAAACCAAATTTGGTGAACTTTAATCTTCGGAAGGCTTGTTAAATTATCTATCCAACCCCACTGGTTAGAACCCTAGATTTGTTGTAAACTTAAATTAGCAAAAATAACAAGGCAGAGCCTTTTTCAAATTCAAACAATTATTAAAATTCAACCATAAATGATTTTGAGTTGATTCCAACTCTCATAAATCACATTTTATATGGTCTAATTGATTATATAAAAATATAACATGGTTGCTGTATATGATCATGGGCTAGATTCAAATATTGCTATATAGCCATTTCTAGCTCATTTCAACTATTTCAAAAATAGTATCTAAATTATATGAGGTGTAGCTTCTCACTTAAATCATTACTCCAAGTGATTCAATGTGAGTTGATGACACATGTATTAATGACCAATATGTTCTTAATTGAAAATATTAAATCCTTTTCATGGTAGTATTTAAATTGTTCAAAACTACTTATTAAATCTTGTGAGATGTTTTGGTCTCATTTAAATCTTGTCTCAACTAAGTTAATATGGGGTAGAGACTATGGTCAATTTTAAACTCATATTAAATTAATTGATGATATTAAATCATTAATCATGAGTATTAAAAAGGGCATGAGGTGGTGTACCTCATTTAAATCAATTCCCAATTGATACTTATGAAGAGGTTGACTTTGGTCAACCTAGGTCATATGACATTAATTGAGGAAATTAAATCTTAATATTATTCAATGATAGGAAATTATTTTCCCTCAAGAAATAAATAGAAACTCTAATGAATATTTATAATGAGAGGAAATTATTTTTCTTAAAGAATAAAAATTAAATCAACTCACCTAATAAGAATGTTGATTGATAGCTTAGTAGGAGTGATTTATGTGTATGCTTAGTCTAGTACTTAGGCTTGTGTGGTAATTGTGTGTATTATACTCGTATTTAGACGCTAGTACCGAGGAGTACACCGAGGAGGAGGAGGTCTACTTCCAGGAAGAGGAAGACCACTTTGATCAGTACACCACTCAAGGCAAGCTAATATTCTTGCAAGTTACCCAAGTGCAAAGCTCTAATAGAGCAAGGCACCACTACATCATACTTTATGTTTAATGATCCTATCCCAAGTTTTTACCTTACAAGTCTTTGAGTTTTGTTTATCAAAGTTTACTTTTGATTCATAATTCACTTGGTTTAGAGTAGAACAAGATCATCATAGGTAGCCTAGAGCAATGAAAGCTAGATAGCACCCCTCATGATTAGTTGCTAGTGCTAACAAATAAAATTGAATGCTCTAGATGGGAACAGGTGAAATGAGATGACTTTGAAAACCTTGGAATGCTGAGTCATTCTATTGAAAGATTTTGAAGGTGAATATGACTTGTGAATGACATGGTGAATTTTACAAAAACTGATGGTTGGGTTCGGATGCGATACCATTCCAATTTTACAAGTACCCCCACAATACCTGATATGGGTAGGGCTTAACTAGAAGTTTATGTATCTTAGTATGGGTTCCCTCTAAACAAGCGTCATCGGGGTTATGCCAAGGGCTGCCTCCAAAGAAATATGAAATGATGTGAAATGACGTGAAATGAGGTGAATGTCCGGCCCAAGCCTCGTGCGGTTCCCGGGCCGATCGTCCGTCTTCACTGGGAGGCCAAGCTCATGGGGAGAGGTGCCTATACTAGGGTATGTAAGTGAAAGGTTATGGTTGGTAGTCCGCACACGGAGTGTGATAAATCAGGGCAAGTTAACCCTGACGGATTATTGCAAATATTGTGGCACAAGTGTACGACCTCTGCAGAGTGTAGAACTATTCGAATAGCCGTGTCCACGGTTACGGACGATTGGAAAGGCCATACTGTTCCGTCATCAGACCATTTTCAAAAATGTGACATGTGAAGGGTGACTTGTGATTTGAACTTGAAATGGTGACTTTGACTTGAATAACAACAGAGTTGTGGGAATGACACTAAGGTTCCCACTTGAGTTAGTCTAGCGATTTAAGCATCTTTACTAAATGTTTATGAAATAAACTTGGCTTTATGCAAATAAACTTAGAGCTTAGCACCCCCTTACTATAGTTGATGGTGCTTACATTAGTATTAGTTTGCGAGTACTTTAAAGTACTCATGGCTTTGTCCCTGGCTATTCAAATGGCCAGACTATGAAGGAGAACAGCAGTATGAAGAAGATGGACAGCAGGACGTCTACGACAACTAGGATCACTCCTGACGTCAACAGTTGCATGTGGAATAGATGGACCGCGACCGTTACTTCGCTTCCGCTATGTGTTTTGTAATAGGATCTCTAGATCCACTATGTTGTATTAAGACTGGATCATGTGATCCCTCTATGTAAGACAATGATGTGTTGTAATGAATGATGTGTTGTGATATCAATCTATTATGTCTCGCAAAAACAATATTCCTGGGATTGCGATGAATGGCATAATAGGCATCTGGACTTAAAAATCCGGGTGTTGACAAACATGATCAACAGTTTCAATCACTACACATTTGTTTACAGATGAATCAATTTTATCTTTATACGGTTCATGATACTTATCAAAATTCTTCTTAGGCAATTCATAATGAGAGGCAAAAGCTTTGTAAAGATTTGCAACAACTTGGGAATCAAGACCATAAGTAGCACTCATATTACGAAATTTATCGGTATCCATAAAAGCTTCAATGCATTTATAATCAAAGATTATACCTGACTCTCTATCTTTGTCGTTCTCCCATCCTTCAGTATTCTCCTGGATCCGATCAAGAAGGTCCCTTTTAAACTCTTCTTTCTTGCGTGTAAATGATCCAGAACAAGAAGTATCCAGCAAGGTCTTGTCTTGAAAAGAAAGTCTTGCATAGAAATTATCAATAATAACATTACCAGGAAGCTCATGAATGGGGCATTTGAGCATTAAAGACTTCAATCTCCCCCAAGCTTGGGCAATACTCTCTCCATCATGAGGCCAGAAATTATATATGCAGTTCCGATCCTTGTGAATTTCACTTGGAGGATAGAATTTGGAATAAAATAAAGGCACGATGTCCTCCCAATCAAGAGAATCCCTATTCTTCAGCAATTTATACCAGTGCGCCGCTTTACCAGACAGCGATATAGAGAATAGTTTCTTTCTAACTTCATCCATAGCAATACCTGCACATTTGAATAACCCGCATAATTCATGTAAAAACAAGTAAATGATCACCGGGATGAACGAGTTCCATCCCCTTCATAGCGGTTATCCATAACACGTTCAATAATTTTCATAGGTATTTTATACGGTATTACTTCCTCACTGGCGCTTCATCCACTACCGTTGCGGTAGTAGTAGATTTCCCAAATAGAAATTGAAGAGAAGATCTCTCCATAATGACTTATAGCTGCAGAGCAGAAATAAAATCAGCACAAACGAGTAAAGGTTTTCCTTACCAATTCCACTTACCAATAGCGCTTCACTCCCCGGCAACGGCGCCGAGAAAATAGTCTTGATGACCCACAAGTATAGGGGGTGTATCGTAGTATCTTCAATAAGTAAGAATGTCGATCCCAACGAGGAGCGGAAGGTGTTGACAAGCGGTTTCGATGAAGGATTCATCGTAAATGCTCACAGACAAGTATTCAAGGGGTTTTGATGTAACAGATGAATAAAGTACGAGTAAGTAAAGTGCGAGAGAAATAATTGCAGCGAGTGGCCCGATCCTTTTTAGCACAAAGGACAAGCCGGTTTGTTTACTTATAATGACCAAACGTTCTTGAGGACACACGGGGATTTAGTCTAGTGCTTTCGCTTCATACAGCTAATTAATCTTCATTGTTTTGATAAGTGTTGTGTGGGTGAACCTATGCTAATGCACCGCCCTTCCTAGGACTAATACATACTTGTGATTATACCCCTTGCAAGCATCCGCAACTACAAGAAAGTAATTAAGATAAATCTAACCACGGCCTTAAACTGCGAGATCCTGCGATCCCTCTTGCATCGATATACCAACGGGGGCTCAGGTTTCTGTCACTCCGGCAACCCCGCAATTAGCAACCGAATACAAGATGTACTCCCCTAGGCCCATAAATGGTGAAGTATCGTGTAGTCGACGTTCACACGACACCACTAGAAGAATGACACCACAACTTAAATATCATAACATTGAATATTACTCAACCATAGTTCACTACTAACATTTAGACTTCACCCATGTCCTCAAGAACTAAACGAACTACTCACGAGACATCATATGGAATATGATCAGAGGTGATATGATGATGAATAACAATCTGAACATAAACCTTGGTTCAATAGTTTCACTCAATAGCATCAATAACAAGTAGAAATCAACACCGGGAGAGTTTCCCCTATCAAACAATCAAGATCCAACCCAAATCGTTACAGCGGTGACGAGGTGCAGCGGTGGAGATGGCGGTGATGATGATGATGATGACAATGGTGATGGAGATGATGTCCAGCTCGATGACGATGACAATGGCGTCGATTTCCCCCTCCGGGAGGGAATTTCCCCGGCGGATTCCTGCCCGCCGGAGAGCTCTTTTCTCTCTGGTGTTCTCCGCCCCGCAGAGGCGGCTGTGACTCTTCGCGAGGTACCCCCTGTGGCTTAGGTTTTCGGGACGAAGGGTTTCGCGAAGAAAAGGAGGCGAAAGGGGTTGTGGGCCCCCACACCACAAGGTGGCGCGGCTAGGCCATGGGCCGCGCCGGCCTGTGGTCTGGCCCCACCTTGAGTCTTCTCTGCTCCCCCTTCTGGCTTCCTTCGTCATCTGGAAAAATAGGGTTTTTGGTATAATTTCCTTCCACAGTTGATCTTCCGAAATATTGTATTCTGACGGTGCTTTTTCCAGCAGAATCCTGGCTCCGGCGCTTGATCCTCCAATAATGATGAAACATGCAAAATAGATGAAATAACATAAGTATTGTGTCCAAATATGAAATATATCAATGAATAACAGCAAATTATGATATAAAATAGTGATGCAAATTGGACGTATCACTCGTACTCATCATACCTTCCTCTTGGGGTTCCCAACGGACGTGTGTTTTACCGTCACAAGGAGCTGCCTCCACGCAAGCAGCAAGCTTTTCTGGCGCCGTTGGGGGGAGATCAAGACACGCTGCAAGGGGAGTCTCTCACACCCAATCTCTTTACTTTGTTTATTGTCTTGCTTTATTTTATTTTCTGTCTTGTTTGCTTTCTTTATATCAAAAACACACAAAAAATTAGTTACTTGTTTTACTTTATTTAATTTGGTTTTGCTTAGTTATTTTTATTGCTAAAATGAGTAATCCTGAAGTTGAAGTTCGTTCGTTCAAACAACAAGGGGGAGAAAGTTTTAAAGATGCTTGGTACAGAATTAGTGATGCTCATCATAGGTGCACTAAGAAACACTCCACTATTGTCCTCCTTAGGAACTTTTATGTTGGTATCTCTAGCTGGAATAGGTATGTTCTTGATACTCTTGCGGGGGTAATTTCCTAGGTACTCCTACTTTAGAAGCTAGTTGCATCATTGAGAGTCTAGTTGGAATACCACCTGTTAATGAAGCTAAAATTGAAATCTCTCTTGAGGATGTCATGAAAAAGTTGGAAGCCATAGAGAAAAATCTTCCAAGTGTTGAGACTAAATTCGGAATATTACTTGATAATACTGATAAACTTGATAAATCCCTAGGAGGAATTAATGAAAGAATTGTTGTCTTAGAAACTTGTGTTATTCATGATAATCAAACCCATAGGATTGGTGAACTTGAAGAAGCTATGGGAACCTTGGGTTCAACTTTTTCTTCTCTTAAGTTTAATGAGAAAGCTTATGTGGGAAAGGAGCAAAAATTCATGTATGTCCCTAAGATGCTAAAGCCAAAAAATCATTATGAGCTTAAAATTGATAAAACCCTTAGTACCACTACGGGAAATTTAGATAATGGAGCATCTAAGATACCTTTTGTGACAAGTTGTGCTCTTAAGAAAAATAATAATGTTAATGCTTCATCTCTTGATATTACTTGATTTGCACTTTCTGTGCCTAGCTGAAAGGCGTTAAAGAAAAGCGCTTATGGGAGACAACCCATTATTTATTTCTGCAATTTTTGTTTTATATTTGAGTCAAGGTGCTTGTTACTACTGTAGCAATACCTTTGTATCTTTATTTTCATGTATTGTTGTGCCAAGTAAAGTCTCTAATAGAAGGTTGATACTAGATTTGGATTTCTGCGCAGAAACAGATTTCTTAGCTGTCACCAATTTGCGTTTTTCTCTCTGTAGAAGAATCAAATAAATCTGCAACAATTCATGCGTGATCCTCAGATATGTACGCAACTTTCATTAGTTTTGAGCTTTTCCATCTGAGCAAGTTAAGTGCCTCGAAAAAATTCGTCTTTACGGACTGTTCTGTTTTGACAAATTCTGCCTTTTATTTCGCATTGTCTCTTTTGCTGTGTTTGAGTGGATTTCTTTGCTCCATTAAATTTCAGTAGCCTTGGGTAATGTCCAGAAGTGTTGGGAATGATTGTGTCCGTGCTGAACATGTGAATTTTTAATTATGCACTAACCCTCTAATGAGCTTGTTTTGAGTTTGGTGTGGAGGAAGTTTTCAAGGATCAAGAGAGGAGGATGATATGATATGATCAAGAAGAGTGAAAAGTCTAAGCTTGGGGATGCCCCCGTGGTTCATCCTTGCATATTTCAAGAAGACTCAAGCGTCTAAGCTTGGGGATGCCCAAGGCATCCCCTTCTTCATCAACAAACTTATCAGGTCACCTCTAGTGAAACTATATTTTAATTCCGTCACATCTTATGTGCTTTACTTGGAGCGTCTGTTTGCTTTTATTTTTGTTTATGTTTGAATAAATTCGGATCCTAGCAATCCTTGTTTTGGAGAGAGACACGCTCCGCTTTTTCATTTGAACACTTGTGTTCTTCATCTTATTTTAATATTCATGGCGAAAGCTGAAAGCCGCAGCACTTATACTTGTTGTTATTTGGTTGGAAACAGAAAATGCTTCATATTGTTTTGAATAATTTGATACCTGGCAATTGTTTTGAGCTCTCAAGTAGATCATGTTTAAGCTCTTGCATCATGTAGTTTAAATCTATTAGTGGAGAACTACTGTAGAGCTTGTTGAAATTTGGTTTGCATGATTGGTCTCTCTAAGGTCTAGATATTTTCTGGTAAAAGTGTTTGAACAACAAGGAAGACAGTGTAGAGTCTTATATTGCTTGCAATATGTTCTTGTGTAAGCTTTTGTTGTACCGGTTCATACTTGTGTTTGCTTCAAACAACCTTGCTAGCCAAAGCCTTGTACTGAGAGGAAATGCTTCTCGTGCATCCAAAAACCGTGAGCCAAAACCTATGCCATTTGTGTCCACCATAACTACCTATATGTGGTATTTTTCTGCCATTCCAAAGTAAATTGCTTGCGTGCTAACTTTAAAATTTCATTCCTTGTCTTTGCAATACATAGCTCATGGGAAAGTAGCCTAAAAACTATTGTGGTAATGAATATGTTGCTATGTATCTTAGTTCTTATAAGTTGCTTGTTGAGCGGTAACCATGTTTACGGGGACGCCATCAACCTGTCACACCTTTGTTGAATATCATGTGAGTTGCTATGCATGTTCGTCTTGTCTGAAGTAAGGGAGATTTGCCATGAGTTGAATGGTTTGAGTATGCGTGTTGTTAGAGAAGAACATTGGGCCGCCAACCAAAGCCATGTATCATGGTGGAAGTTTCAGCTTGGACATTAATCCTCAGAATCTCTTATGAGAATATTATTTGTTGTTGAATGCTTAAAGAATTAAAAAGAGGAGTCCATTATCTGTTTTCTATGTTGTCCCGGTATGGATGTCCTCAAGTTGAGATCTATCAAAATCGAGAAATAAAATGCGATTTATCTCCTTGGACCTTTGTACAGGTGGCATAGAGGTACCCCTTTGTGTCACTTGGTTGAAACATATGTAATGCAATGATAATCCATGGAAATCCGAGCTAATTAGGACAAGGTGCGGGCACTATTAGTATTCGATGCACGAGGCTTGCAACTTATAGGAAGTTTTATGCATAACCCATATGAATTATTACTACCATTGACACAATTGTTTCCATGTTTTCAAAATAAAAAGCTCTAGCACATGAGTAATCCCTGCTTCCCTCTGCGAAGAGCCTTTCTTTTACTTTATGTTGAGTCAGTTTACCTACTTCTTTCTATCTTAGAAGCAAACACTTGTGTCAACTGTGTGCGTTGATTCTTACATGCTTACTTATTGCACTTATTATATTACTTTGTGTTGACAATTATCCATGAGATATACATGTTACAAGTTGAAAGCAATTGCTGAAACTTAAATCTTCCTTTGTGTTGCTTCAATGCCTTTTACTTTGAATCTATTGCTTTATGAGTTAACTCTTATGCAAGACTTTTTGATACTTGTCTTGAAAGTACTATTCATGAAAAGTTTTTGCTATATGATTCATTTGTTTAGTCATTATCTTTTTGTTAGCTAACCATTGCTTTGAGTCACTTCATTCATCTCATATGCTTTACAATAGTATTGATCAAGATTATGTTGGTAGCATGTCACTTCAGAAATTATTGTTTCTATCGTTTACCTACTCGAGGGCGAGTAGGAACTAAGCTTGGGGATGCTAGATACGTCTCCAACGTATCTATAATTTCTTATGTTCCATGCTAGTTTTATGACAATACCAACATGTTTTAGTCATACTTTATAATGTTTTTATGCATTTTCCGGGACTAACCTATTAACAAGATGCCGCAGTGCCAGTTCCTGTTTTCTGCTGTTTTTGATTTTAGAAAAGTTAGTTTACAAATATTCTCGGAATTGGACGAAACAAAAGCCCACGGTTTTATTTTCCACGGAGCCTTCCAGAACACCGAAGAGGAGACGGAGAAGGGCCACGAGGCGGCCACACCATAGGGCGGCGCGGCCCCACCTCTGGCCGCGCCGGCCTATGGGGTGGGCCCCTCGGGCGCCCCCGACGCTGCCCCTTCGCCTATTTATTCCTTCCGTCGCGAAAACCCTAGTACCAAGAGCCACGATACGGAAAAAGTTCCAGAGACGCCGCCGCCGTCAACCCCATCTCGGGGGGGGGGGGGTTCAGAAGATCGCCTTTGGCACCCTGCCGGAGAGGGGAATCATCACCGGAGGGCTCTACATCACCATGCCCGCCTCCGGACTGATGCATGAGTAGTTCATCCTTGGACTACGGGTCCATAGCAGTAGCTAGATGGTTGTCTTCTCCTCTTGTGCTATCATGTTTAGATCTTGTGAGCTGCCTATCATGATCGGGATCATCTATTTGTAATGCTACATGTTGTGTTTGTTGGGATCCGATGAATATGGAATACTATGTCAAGTTGATTATTGATCTATCATATATGTGTTATTTATGTTCTTGCATGCTCTCCGTTGCTAGTAGAGGCTCTGGCCAAGTTGATACTTGTGACTCCAAGAGGGAGTATTTATGCTAGATAGTGGGTTCATGTTTCCATTGAATCTGGGGGAGTGACAGCAACCCCTAAGGTTGTGGATGTGCTGTTGCCACTAGGGATAAAACATCAATGCTTTGTCTAAGGATATTTGTATTGTTTACATTACGCACGGTACTTAATGCAATTGTCTGTTGTTTGCAACTTAATACCGGACGGGGTGCGGATGCTAACCCGAAGGTGGACTTTTTAGGCATAGATGCATGCTCGGATGGCGGTCTATGTTCTTTGTCGTAATGCCCTAAGTAAATCTCATAGTAGTCATCATGATATGTATATGCATCTCTATTTGTCAATTGCCCAACTGTAATTTGTTCACCCAACATGCTATTTATCTTATTGGAGAGACACCACTAGTGAACTGTGGACCCCGGTCCATTCTTTTACATCTGAAATACAATCTACTGCAATCATTGTTCTCTGTTGTTTTCTGCAAGCAAACATAATTCTCCACACCATGCGTTTAATCCTTTGTTTTCAACAAGCCGGTTTGATTGACAACCTCACTGTTAAGTTGGGACAAAGTAGTTTGATTGTGTTGTGCAGGTTCCACGTTGGCGCCGGAATCACTGGTGTTGCGCCGCACTACACTCCTTCACCAACAACCTTCACGTGGCCTTCATCTCCTACTGGTTCGATAAACCTTGGTTTCTTACTGAGGGAAAACTCGCTGCTGTACTCATGATACCTTCCTCTTGGGGTTCCCAACGGACGTGTGCTTTATCGTGACAAGGAGCTGCCTCCACGCAAGCATCAATCATCAACTAAATCTGAATACATAGCGGCTTCGGAGGCTTCATCGGAAGTTGTATGGATGAAGAGGTTCATTATTGAGCTTGGTGTGGTTCCTAGTGCATTGGACCCATTAGTCATCTATTGTGACAACATGGGTGCCATTGCCAATGCACAAGAACCAAGGTCACACAAGAAGCTGAAGCATATCAAGCTGCGTTTTCATTCGATTCGCGAGTACGTCGAAGATGGTGACGTAAAGATTTGCAAAGTACACACATATTTGAATGTGGCAGATCCGTTAACTAAAGCTCTCCCTAGGGCAAAGCATGACCTACACCAGAACGCCATGGGTGTTAGGTACCTTACAATGTAATCTAGATTATTGACTCTAGTGCAAGTGGGAGACTGTTGGAGATATGCCCAAGAGGCAGTAATAAAATGGTTATTATTATATCTTTGTGTTTATGATAAATGTTTGCATACCATGCTATAATTGTATTAACCGAAACATTGATACATGTGTGTTATGTAAACAACAAGGAGTCCCTAGTAAGCCTCTTGTATAACTAGCTTGTTGATTAATAGATGATCATGGTTTCGTGATCATGAACATTGGATGTTGTTAATAACAAGGTTATGTCATTGGATGAATGATATAATGGACACAGACCCAAATAAGCGTAGCATGAGATCAAGTCATTAAGTTCAACTTGCTATAAGATTTTAATACATAGTTACCTAGTCCTTCAACCATGAGATCATGTAAATCACTTACACCGGAAGGATGCTTTGATTACATCAAACACCATTGCGTAAATGGGTGGTTATAAAGATGGGATTAAGTATTCGGAAAGTGCGAGTTGAGGCATATGGATCAAGAGTGGGATTTGTCCATCCCGATGATGAATAGATATACTCTGGGCCCTCTCGGTGGAATGTCGTCTAATTAGCTTGCAAGCATGTGACTAGGTCACAAGAGATGACATACCACGGTACGAGTAAAGAGTACTTGTCGGAAACGAGGTTGAACTAGGTATGGAGATACCGATGATCGAGCCTCAGACAAGTAAAGTATCGCGTGACAAAGGGAATCGGTATCGTATGTAAATGGTTCAATCGATCACTAAGTTATTGCTGAATGTGTGGGAGCCATTATGGATCTCCAGGTCCCGCTATTGGTTATTGGTCGGAGAGGAGTCTCGACCATGTCCGCATAGTTCACGAACCGTAGGGTGACGCGCTTAAGTTTCGATGTCGCATAAGTAGATTCGGAATATGAGATGGAGACCGAAGTTTGTTCGGAGTCTCGGATGGGATCCATGACATCACGAGGAGGCCCGGAATGGTCCGGAGAATAAGATTCATATAAGGGAAGTTGATTTCTAGGTTTCGGAAAAGTTCGGGATTTTTCCGGTAGAAGACCAGGAAGGTTCTAGAAGGTTCCGGAGGGGTTCACCATGGGGCCCACGACCTAGGGGGGCCAACATGGGCCGAGGGGTTGCTGCCTTTCCCTAATGGGCCAGGCGCACCAAGCCCCAAAGGCCCAGGCCGGCCACCCCTTTAGAGTTTCCCAAAACCCTAGGGGGGATCAACTTGGGGGGAAGTTTTCCCCCTTCCCCCTTTGGGCCGCCGGCCATGAGCTTGGAGGAGGGGCCAAGGCAAACCCTAGCCGCCCTCCCCTCTATATAAAGAGGGGAGGGGCAGGGGGCGCAACCCTCCTTCACCCCTACACCTGTGGCCGCCCCTCTCCCTCCACCGCAAGTCTGCTCTGGCTTAGGTGAAGCCCTGCAGCTTTTCTCCTCCACCACCACTACCACGCCGTCGTGCTGCTGGGATTCCGAGGGAATCTACCACACCTCCGCTGCCCGCTGGAACAGGGAGAGGACGAGCTTCATCGACACCGTACGCACGACCGAGTACGGAAATGCTGCCGGATTGCAACACGGGACGATCGACTACATCAACAACGAGATCTAATCTCGTAGGCTTTGGAATCTTCGAGGGTTAGTCTCACATACATCTCGTTGCTTCAATCTTGGTAGATTAGATCTTGCTTCTTTCTAGATTGGATCATGGTTTTTGTTCATGTTCACGGTATAAATTTTTTGTTTTCCATGCAACGAACCCATCAATCATCACCAGAACTCCATGGGTGTTAGATTCATCATAATATAACCTAGATTATTGACTCTAGTGCAAGTGGGAGATTATTGACTCCATGGGTCCACCGAAAGGATGTAGATCGGGCATTTGCATGCTGTAATCACATTGGGGAATTGTTCGGAACCCTGCCAGACCAGAGCGCCGAGAGAATGTGGGAAGTGATGACAACATGTGTCATCATGCACAACATGATCGTTGATACGTCTCCAACGTATCGATAATTTCTTATGTTCCATGCTACTTTATTGATGATACCTACATGTTTTATGCACATTATATGTCATATTTATGCATTTTCTGGAACTAACCTATTAACAAGATGCCGAAGAGCCGCTTGCTGTTTTCTCGCTGTTTTTGGTTTCAGAAATCCTAGTAAAGAAATATTCTCGGAATTGGACGAAACTTTCGCCCGTGGTCCTATTTTTGCACGAAGCTTCCGGAAGACCGAAGAGATAACGAAGTGGGGCCACGAGGCGGCCGGAGGGTAGGGCGGCGCGGCCCGGGCCCCGGCCGCGCCGACCTAGCCCCCGGGCCCCTCGTGTGGCCCCTCGCGTTGACCCTCCGCCTACTTAAAGCCTCCGTCGCGAAACCCCCGGCACCGAGAGCCACGATACGGAAAACCTTCCGCAGACGCCGCCGCCGCGAATCCCATCTCGGGGGATTCGGGAGATCGCCTCCGGCACCCTGCCGGAGAGGGGATTCATCTCCCGGAGGACTCTACACCGCCATGGTCGCCTCCGGAGTGATGAGTGAGTAGTTCACCCCTGGACCATGGGTCCATAGCAGTAGCTAGATGGTCGTCTTCTCCTTGTTGTGCTTCATTGTTGGATCTTGTGAGCTGCCTAACATGATCAAGATCATCTATATGTAATTCTATATGTTGTATTTGTCGGGATCCGATGGATAGAGAGTACTATGATTATGGTGATTATCAATCTATTGTTTATGTGTTGTTTATGATCTTGCATGCTCTCCGTTATTAGTAGAGGCTCTGGCCAAGTTTTTACTCTTGACTCCAAGAGGGAGTATTTATGCTCGATAGTGGGTTCATGCCTTCATTGACACCTGGGACAGTGACAGAAAGTTCTAAGGTTGTGATGTGCTGTTGCCACTAGGGATAAAACATTGATTCTATGTCTAAGGATGTAGTTGTCGATTACATTACGCACCATACTTAATGCAATTGTCCGTTGCTTAGCAACTTAATACCGAATGGGGTTCGGATGATAACCTCGAAGGTGGACTTTTTAGGCATAGATGCAGTTGGATGGCGGTCTATGTACTTTGTCGTAATGCCCAATTAAATCTCACTATATTTATCATATCATGTATATGCATTGTTATGCCTTTCTCTATTTGTCAATTGCCCGACTGTAATTTGTTCACCCAACATGCTTTATCTTATGGGAGAGACACCTCTAGTGAACTGTGGACCCCGGTCCTATTCTTTACATAGCATACAATCTACTTGTTTTACTGTTTTCTTTGCAAACATTTTCCACTCGATACGCTTAATCCTTTGTTACAGCAAGCCGGTGAGATTGACAACCTCACTGTTTCGTTGGGGCAAAGTACTTTGGTTTTGTTGTGCAGATTCCGCGTTGGCGCAGGAATCCCTGGTGTTGCGCCGCATCACATTTCGCGACCATCAACCTTCAACGTGCTTCTTGGCTCCTACTGGTTCGATTAAACCTTGGTTTCTTTCTGAGGGAAAACTTGCTACCGTGCGCATCATACCTTCCTCTTGGGGTTCCCAACGAACGTGTGAGTTACACGCCATCAAGCTCTTTTTCCGGCGCCGTTGCCGGGGAGATCAAGACACGCCGCAAGGGGAGTCTCCACTTCTCAATCTCTTTACTTTGTTTTTGTCTTGCTTTATTTTATTTACTACTTTGTTTGCTGCACTAAATCAAAACACAAAAAAATTAGTTGTTAGTTTTACTTTATTTACTGTCTTGCTCTCTATATAAAAAACACAAAAAAATTAGTTACTTGCATTTACTTTATCTAGTTTGTTTTATTTACCGTTGCTAAAATGAATACTCCTGAAAATACTAAGTTGTGTGACTTCACAAATGCAAATAATAATGATTTCCTATGCACACCTATTGCTCCACCTCGCTACTACAAGCAGAATTCTTTGAAATAAAACCTCGCTTTACTAAATCTTGTCATGAGAGATCAATTTTCCGGTGTTAGTTCCGATGATGCTGCTGCCCATCTCAATAATTTTGTTGAACTTTGTGAAATGCAAAAGTATAAAGATGTAGATGGTGATATTATTAAATTGAAAGTGTTTCCTTTCTCATTAAGAGGAAGAGCTAAAGATTGGTTGCTATCTTTGCCTAAGAATAGTATTGATTCATGGACTAAATGCAAGGATGCTTTTATTGGTAGATATTATCCTCCCGCTAAAATTATATCTTTGAGAAGTAGCATAATGAATTTTAAACAATTAGATACTGAACATGTTGCTCAAGCATGGGAGAGAATGAAAACTTTGGTAAAGAATTGCCCAACCCATGGACGGACTACTTGGATGATCATCCAAACCTTCTATGCAGGACTAAATTTTTCTTCGCGGAATTTATTGGATTCAGCTGCTGGAGGTACCTTTATGTCCATCACATTGGGGGCGGCTACAAAACTTCTTGATGATATGATGATAAATTACTCGAATGGCACACGGAAAGAGCTCCACAAGGTAAGAAGGTAAATTCTGTTGAAGAAACCTCTTCCTTGAGTGATAAGATTGATGTGATTATGTCTATGCTTGTGAATGGTAGATCTAATGTTGATCCAAATAATGTTCCTTTAGCTTCATTGGTTGCTCAAGAAGAAAATGTTGATGTGAATTTCATTAAAAATAATAATTTCAACAACAATGCTTATAGGAACAACTAGAGGAATAATTATAGGCCATATCCTTCTGCTAATGGTAATGGTTATGGTAATTCTTATGGGAATTCTTACAACAATAATAGGAATGTACCCTCTGGTCTTGAAGCTATGCTTAAAGAATTTATTAGTACACAAACTGCTTTTAACAAATCCGTTGAGGAAAAGCTTGATAAAATTGATACTATTGCTTCTAGAGTTGATAGACTTGCCTCCGATGTTAATCTTTTAAAATTGAAAGTTATGCCTAATAATGATATTGATAATAAGATTACTACTACAGCAAATGCCATCCAAGTTAGAATTAATGAGAATATAAGATTAATGGCTGAATTGCGTGCTAGGTGGGATAGAGAAGAAAATGAAAAACTAGCTAAAGAGAATAATGTAGCTAAAGTTTGGACTATTACCACCACTAGTAATGCTAATTCTTCACATGTTGCTGCACCTCCTACTATCAATGGTAAAATAATTGGTGTTGGCAATGTTTCCACTCCTAGTGCAAAGCGAACAAAACTGCCTGAAATTGCTAAAACTGCTGAAACTGCTTGTGATAAAACTGCTGAAATTTTTTCCAACCTTGGGAACAATGATCCCATTGCTGTAGCTCATAATGATTTAGATTTTGATGATTGCCACATCTCTGAAGTTATAAAGTTCTTACAAAAACTTGCTAAAAGTCCTAATGCTAGTGCTATAAATTTAGCCTTTACAAAACATATTACAAATGCTCTCATAAAAGCTAGAGAAGAGAAACTAAAACTTGAAACTTCTATTCCTAGAAAGTTAGAAGATGGTTGGGAGCCCATCATTAAAATGAAATTCAATGACTTTGAATGTAATGCTTTATGTGATCTTGGTGCAAGTATTTCGTTATGCCTAAAAAGATTTATGATATGCTTGACTTGCCACCATTGAAGAATTGTTATTTGGATGTTAATCTTGCCGATAATGTTAAAAAGAAACCTTTGGGGAGGATTGATAATGTGCATATTACGGTTAACAATAACCTTGTCCCCGTTGATTTTGTTGTCTTGGATATCGAATGCAATGCATCTTGTCCAATTGTGTTGGGAAGACCTTTTCTTCGAACCGTTGGTGCTGTTATTGATATGAGGGAAGGTAATATTAAATATCAATTTCCTCTCAAGAAAGGTATGGAACACTTCCCTAGAAAGAGAATGAAGTTGCCGTTTGATTCTATTATTAGAACAAGTTATGATGTTGATGCTTCATCTCTCGATGTTACTTGATTTGCACTTTCTGCGCCTAGCTGAAAGGCGTTAAAGAAAAGCGCTTATGGGAGACAACCCATGTTTTTACCTACAGCAATTTTTTGTTTTGTTGAGTCTTGGAAGTTGTTTACTACTGTAGCAACCTCTCCTTATCATGTTTTTGTGCCAAGTAAAGTTTCTATGTCAAAGTTGATGTTATATTTGGGATTGCTGCGCAGAAACAGCATTGCTGTCTGTCACGAATCTGGGCACAGTTCTCTGTAGAAAATTCGAAAAAATCTGCCAATTTACGAGCGTGATCCTCAGATATGTACGCAACTTTCATTAGTTTTGAGTTTTTCCATTTGAGCAAGTCTGGTGCCATCTTTAAATTCGTCTTTACGGACTGTTCTGTTTTTGACAGATTCTGCCTTTTATTTCGCATTGCCTCTTTTGCTATGTTGGATTTATTTCTTTGATCCATTAATGTCCAGTAGCATTATGCAATGTCCAGAAGTGAAAATAATGATTGTGTCACCTCTGAATGTGTGAATTATTAATTGTGCACTAACCCTCTAATGAGTTTGCTTGAAGTTTGGTGTGAAGGAAGTTTTCAAGGGTCAAGAGAGGAGAATGATATACTATGATCAAGAGGAGTGAAAGCTCTAAGCTTGGGGATGCCCCCGTGGTTCACCCCTGCATATTTTAAGAAGACTCAAGCTGTCTAAGCTTGGGGATGCCCAAGGCATCCCCTTCTTCATCGACAACATCATCGTGTTCCTCCCCCGAAACTATATTTTTATTCAATCACATCTTGTGTTCTTTACTTGGAGCGTCGGTTTGTTTTTGTTTTTGTTTTTGTTTGAATAAAATGGATCCTAGCATTCACTTTGTGGGAGAGAGACACGCTCCGCTGTTGCATATGGACACATGTGTCCTTAGGCTTTACTCATAATGTTCAAGGCGAAGTTTCTTCTTCGTTAAATTGTTATATGGTTGGAATTGGAAAATGCTACATGTAGTAATTCTAAAATGTCTTGGATAATGTGATACTTGGCAATTGTTGTGCTCATGTTTAAGCTCTTGCATCATATGCTTTGCACCTATTAATGAAGAAATACATAGAGCTTGCTAAAATTTGATTTGCATATTTGGTCTCTCTAAGGTCTAGATAATATCTAGTATTGAGTTTTGAACAACAAGGAAGACGGTGTAGAGTCTTATAATGTTTACAATATGTCTTTTATGTGAGTTTTGCTGCACTTGTTCATCCTTGAGTTTGCTTCAAATAACCTTGCTAGCCTAAACCTTGTATCGAGAGGGAATACTTCTCATGCATCCAAAATCCTTGAGCCAACTACTATGCCATTTGTGTCCACCATACCTACCTACTACATGGTATTTCTCCGCCATTCCAAAGTAAATTGCTTGAGTGCTACCTTTAAAATTCCATCATTCACCTTTGCAATATATAGCTCATGGGACAAAATAGCCTTTAAAACTATCGTAGTATTGAATATGTACTTATGCACTTTATATTTTATTAAGTTGCTTGTTGTGCGATAACCATGCTTCTGGGGAACGCCATCAACTATTGTTGAATATCATGTGAGTTGCTATGCATGTCCGTCTTGTCTGAAGGATCTATCATTTTAGTGGTTGGAGCATGCAAAATTGTTAGAGAAGAACATTGGGCCGCTAACTAAAGCCATGAATCATGGTTGAAGTTTCAGTTTTGGACATATATCCTCAATCTCATATGAGAATAATAATTGTTGCTACATGCTTATGCATTTAAGAGGAGTCCATTATCTGTTGTCCATGTTGTCCCGGTATGGATGTCTAAGTTGAGAATAATCAAAAGCGAGAAATCCAAAATGCGAGCTTTCTCCTTAGACCTTTGTACAGGCGGCATGGAGGTACCCCTTTGTGACACTTGGTTGAAACATGGCATGCAAAGATCCGGTAGTCCAAGCTAAGTAGGACGAGGTGCGGGCACTATTAGTATACTATGCATGAGGCTTGCAACTTGTAAGATATAATTTACATAACTCATATGCTTTATTACTACCGTTGACAAAATTGTTTCATGTTTTCAAAATAAAAGCTCTAGCACAAATACAACGAATCGATGCTTTCCTCTTTGAAGGACCATTCTTTTACTTTTATTGTTGAGTCAGTTTACCTATCTTCCTCCACCTTAAGAAGCAAACACTTGTGTGAACTGTGCATTGATTCCTACATACTTGCATATTGCACTTGTTATATTACTTTATGTTGACAATATCCATGAGATATACATGTTATAAGTTGAAAGCAACCGCTGAAACTTAATCTTCCTTTGTGTTGCTTCAACACCTTTACTTTGATTTATTGCTTTATGAGTTAACTCTTATGCAAGACTTATTGATGCTTGTCTTGAAGTACTATTCATGAAAAGTCTTTGTCATATGATTCACTTGTTTACTCATGTCATTACCTTTGTTTTGATCGCTGCATTCATTACATATGTTTAGGTGCTGTCACACGAGTGTCGTTCTTAAC
>NC_061508.1:63140516-63217323 GCF_022539505.1 Lolium rigidum
GCTTAATCCTTTGTTACAGCAAGCCAGGTGAGATTGACAACCTCACTTGTTTCGTTGGGGCAAAGTACTTTGGTTTTGTTGTGCAGATTCCGCGTTGGCGCAGGAATCCCCGGTGTTGCGCCGCATCACATTTCGCGACCATCAACCTTCAACGTGCTTCTTGGCTCCTACTCTGGTTCGATTAAACCTTGGTTTCTTTCTGAGGGAAAACTTGCTACTGTGCGCATCATACCTTCCTCTTGGGGTTCCCAACGAACGTGTGAGTTACACGCCATCAATCGTTCATGAAGAGCGCGCGAGATGACAACATCTATGACAGGAAGAGCGCGCGGAATTTCATGGTGAGTTGGTTGAGCGACATGTTGGGGAAGCATCTTGAGAATACTTCTTGTATATGCATAATTCGTTGCGGGATCAAACCACCTATGACCATCTTTAAGCCGATTTGATTGAGCACATGTGGGAAACCAAGATGACTAGTATGTTCCTGTATTCAATTTAAGTTGCATTATATTTAAAACTATGTAGTGTGTAGGGGTGGAAACAGATCGGATGCGGATCGGATAGTGCCCTTCCCATATCCGTTTTCATATTTTTAAAATTAAAATGGATGCAATACGGATGTTGACGAATTCGAAGCGGATGTTACTCGAATACAAATACGGATAAGATGTTTTCCCAATTCAGAGCGGATACGAATATAAGGAAATAATTGACTCATGTCATATAATGAGCTAATTATATAATGGTATAGCGATAAATATAGTGATATAATGCATAGTAGTTTCAATTTCAATCACATAAAAGAACATTTGGTCGATTTGTTAGTTTCTATAGGTTAGGTAATTGCCATATTGGGGTCGAATTTCTAAATTTGGCTAACATAATCTTATTCGGATACGGATGTATCCATTTCCATATCCACATTTGCTTCAAAATTCAGTACCATATTTGTATTTGTTTTTGTAAAACGGATTCGGATATTACCATTTTCATTTCCAATTTCTCGAATACGGTTGTCGGATAATATGTACTATTCTTGTTGGAACAATATTTACTTTTCTACAATTTGAATTGTGTTGCTTGTAAAACTACTATTTGAAAGGCAAATTCCAACTGGCCAGGTCTGACAAAGACAACGCGAAACAAATGAGTCGCGCCGCTATACGTGTTGTGCTGGCAGGTTGGATAGACACAACCAAACTGTCCATCGACCAATCCAAACGAACATAAACGAACCATTTATATCGGTGTTTTAGGTAGGCCCACTGGAGAATTATTTTTAAGCACTGGGGATGGCTAAGACTGCTCATAGTGAGAGTAATTTAGCTAGTAACATCACACACTTCAAGGTATTTTGGTGACATGACATAACAATAAATGAAATAAGAGAGGGAGGTGGTAACTAGCTATGTTACCATAACATCACACACTCCAAGACAAAATGAGTCTACAAATTAATAAATGAGATTTTGCATGATACCACCTCTAAGTTACTTTCCATTATAAAAGTAACAACATGGACTAGTAATTTATGCATGACACCACCTTATGTTACTTACCACTATGAGTGAATTCCCTCCTTCGCGTTCGACCGCTCGCGCGGTCTATTTTCTTGCGTGGCAGTGCTCATGCCATGCGCGAAATCAATTCCCTTTTTTGTCACGTAGTGTTTAATTACGTTCACATGCAGTTGTGTGTTCACACTAACAGCTCATGTTTCTACTTGCAAGTTGCATACAGCCTAGAGCGTTCACACTGCTTGCATGCCCAAAGTTCATGGGTTTGCATTTAATGAGCCAACTTTTAAGCACGAGGGAGGCTCTCACAAGTTGATGCATGCATGCACAGAGTATGATGAGGACATCCCTACCTCACTACTACCTCCGTCATTACCAACTGAAGATGAACCTGCTGTGAAGCTCAAGTCCAATGAAGTCAGGATTGTACCAATGACACGAGCTCGTGCGAAGCTACTTAAACAACAGGTGAACTTGTTCCTAAACGATACCTTGATTGATGAGAACTTTATACTACCTAAGTCCTATTACTTATGTATCATCGAGTATGAAGAGGAGACAAGCATCGCACGAGGAGGAGGAGCAGCTGGACGTGAAGATGGACGTGAAGCTGGACATGGAGCTGGACATGAAGATATCTCATGGACGCGCGAGGGAGGAGCGGGAGGCATGCGCGAGAGGAGAAGAAGAAGTCCAGGCCGGTCCAGAACCCGGTCCGACCGGCCGCCACGCCGGGCCGCCCGGTCCCTGGCCCGGTCGACCGGTCGCCAACCGGCCGCCAACCGGAGGGAGCCCCTCGTACCGGACGGAAACCGGAAACCTCGCAGATTTCCGGTTGCCGACCGGTTGACCGGACCCAGACCGGACCGGCCGGTCCACAGCCCGGTCGACCGGATTCCGGACCGGACCGGTCCGAGTCCGTCTCGACCAGATCTATTCCGGGTCGGTTATTTTCGTACTTTTTGGACCTGAGGTCGTTCCAGACGCCTATATAAGTCCCTGGGACGCCCCACAAGTTGCTTTAGACCACGTTTAAGATAAACCCTAGTTCTTAGTTGTTTGCTCTGCAAAACTATTGAATTCCCTACACCATATTGCTTGGATATTGTGTAGATCCTGTTTAAGTTTTGTGTGATCTCGTTGTTCCATTGGGAATTAGACGGTTGCAACTTACCGCTCGTGGTCGGCGGCTACGTGCGCAAGTGTGTGGAGTTGCGAATATCTTGGCGGGGTTGAGAGCCGTTGCATCCGGCGACGTGGACCAATCGAGAGATCTCGTTGCGCCATACAAGTTATCATCCACTACATCGTCGTGTTTCTCCGCTGCCATCACCCCGTGATCATCATCACCACCGTTGCTTATCGAGAAGATCGGGCCACCCCTTATCATCTTGGTATCGGATTTCCAGTTTTCCTCGGTAAGCCATCCACAATCCACCCCATAGTTGAGTTGTGAGTGTTTTCCTATCCCAGAGAAAGCCAAAAATATTTAGGGTTAGGGTTTGCCATAGCCATAGCTTGCACTAATTTCGAGTTTTAGTTGCTTTTCGTAGTTGTTTTTGCGTAACTTTATCTTTCTTCTAGTAGAATTGTTAGGGTTTGAGTTTTCTCTATCATCTAGTTTATCATATTGTGTCAGCTTTGTTACTCCGAGTCCACATAGCGTACGGTGTGCTTGTTCCCAACCATAGACACAGCCTTTCGATATACGTGACTAGGAACTTCCCGGAAGAGACTAGTTTTACCGCTCGACAGGTTGCTCGTTAGGGTTTTTGGTGCTTTGCATATCTTGTTGGCCGTGTTATCAAGGAGTTGAGTCATAAAATAAATAAAAAAGAGAAAATAGAAAAGAAGCAAAAAGAGCTACATAGCTGCGTGTGTTACAAAAAGAAAAATACAAAAAGAGAAGTGTCGTGCTAGTTGAATCAAGTGAAAGGCCTAAGTTTTCTTTACTGCACCTGTAGTTGAGCAATCTTGTGCCTGTCTCGTTGAGCTTTGCTAGCGTCTCTCTAGTGCATTGCAACCTTTTCCTCCATATAGTTGCATTGCCCCTTTATATCGCCTTGTGTGAGTATCATTGGTTGTCTACGGTCAGCGCTAGAGCTTGTTATTGGTGCAAATAGGTAGCCTACCTACAGCCCCATATATACTCTGCTTTGTCGTGTGATTGTTCTTATACCCTTGATATTCGCTTCGCTACATCCGTGCACTAGTTGTTACTACAAGTGGTAAGCAACACTAATTTACTTTGGAACGGTAAGATTTCCTTTTTTTATCAGTTTTGAGTGAGTTGTGAGAGTACCACCATATATTTTTGATTTAGTGCACTAACCTACTAATCATGTCTGCTAGTGATCATAAGATTGTTAACCAGGAGAACAAGGATTCTGCAGATATTATTAACTGGAGGGAGTTTGAGGCTCTTCGTAATGAGATGCGACGTGAATTCCGCGCTCAGGATGATGAGCTTAAGGGTACAGTTGACGAGATCAAACAAACGCTGGATGCTACTAATGCAACTGTCACTGGATTGGCTGATCAAGTAACGGATATACAGCGCAATATTGCAGACATGCTCATCGCTATTGAGAACTTGACTGCACAACAACAACAACAAGAAGATGATGAAGATCCTGAGCTTGAAGATGACGCACACAATGCTCGTGGTGCGCCTCGTGGTCATCGTCCTCGTGGTTGGGTTCCACTTGGCCGCAATGGTCGTGGACAAGATGAAGAAGATGGATTGGGTAAGCCTAAGTTTTCCATACCCAAGTTTGAAGGAGGAGCTGATGTTGAAGAATACCTCACTTGGGAGCTCAAGATTGAGAAATTATGGAGCTTACATCCCAACTACTCTGAAGATAAGAAGATCAAGCTTGCTTCTTCTGAATTTGATGGTTATGCATTGCGTTGGTGGGATTCTTTGGTTCGTAACCGCGACGAAGATGGTGCACAGCCTATCCGTACATGGTGTGCAATGAAGGAGGTTATGACTTCTCGTTTTGTGCCTACAAATTACATGCGGAATATATTTGATAAGTTGACACTATTGAGGCAAGGTGTGAAGACTGTTGATGAGTACTACATGGAGATGGAGATGCTTATGCAGCGTGGTCGTGTCCGTGAGTCTCTAGAGATGACAATGCAGCGTTTTCTCAATGGATTGAAGTATGATGTTAAAGGCATTGTTCGTCATTACACCTACACAAATATGAATCAATTGTTACATCATGCAAGAGAAGTCGAATCACAGTTGGTCGAAGAAGCAAAGGTTAAGGGACGTGCTACGGGAGTTGGGCGTTTTACACCCCGCGCGCCCTCTACGGCGCCGGCACCTTCGACGCGCTCCGTTCCTTACTCTACTCCGCCTAGCAAACCGGTCTCCAATGTATCTAATGCAAAGAAGTCCAAATCTGCTGCAAGTACGAGTGGTTCTGGTGTGTCTACAACGCGCAACCGCGATATGCTTTGCCATACATGTGGTGGAAAGGGTCACTTCAAGAGAGATTGTCCTAACCGCAAAGTCATGTTTATCAATGAGGACAATGAGTATGAGACTGGAGATGATGTTGATCCAAATGGTCCAGACAATGATGACTATGACACTGATGGTGAAGGATGCATATCCTTCTGATGCTCGCACCATTGTTGTGTCGCAGCGTGCTCTTAATGTGTTGCCTAGTGCATCTACTCAGCGCTGCAATTTGTTCCAAACCAAAGCTTTAGTTGGTCCTGACAAGGCTTGCAAGGTCATTATTGATGGCGGGAGTTGCCGCAATTTAGCAAGCAAGAAAATTAACTTACAGCCTATGTCACCACAACAAATTGTCAATAAGTCTCGTCAGAAGATTGAATTCAATTTGGAGGATGCACCTCTAGATAGGCGAGAGAATTGTAATGTCGTGAGTGATATAACGAAAAGTGAGAGAGTGAATTCCTTAGTTTCATTAGCCACCAAAGAAGACATGAGAGAATTTAGTGAGGATCCTACGGCCATGCCTCTTGTGCTTTTGTACAGGGGTACGGTATTGGTTTCTAATGACATGACCCCTCTTCCTCTTGGTGTTTCTAATGTTTTGCAGGAATTTGGCGACGTGTTTCCGGAGGAGGTACCCGCGAGCCTACCACCATTGCGAGGTATTGAGCATCAAATTGACTTGATTCCCGGAGCTTCGCTGCCCAATAGGGCGCCATATCGCACTAATCCCGAAGAAACGAAGGAGATACAGAAGCAAGTACAAGCGCTACTCGACAAAGGTTATATTCGCATAAGCCTTAGTCCTTGTGCTGTTCCTGTTATTCTAGTTCCTAAGAAAGATGGTACTTGGCGTATGTGCGTAGATTTGCGTAGTGGTTATCATCAAATTAGGATGAAAGAAGGGGATGAGTGGAAAACAACCTTTAAAACAAAATTTGGTTTATATGAGTGGTTAGTAATGCCTTTTGGGTTAACTAATGCACCTAGCACTTTCATGAGACTGATGAACCATGTTTTGCGTGAATTTATTGGCAAATTTGTGGTTGTGTATTTTGATGACATATTAATCTACAGCCGCAATGAATCTGATCATACTATACATATTCGACATGTTTTGCAAGTGTTGCGTGCTAATCAACTCTATGGTAATCTTGAGAAGTGCACATTTTGCAAAGATAAGGTCATATTTCGGGTTATGTTGTCTCTAAGCATGGAGTAGAAGTAGATGTGTCTAAAATTGAAGCTATTCAAAATTGGCCTACTCCCATGAATGTGAGTCAAGTAAGAAGTTTTCATGGTCTAGCTGGGTTTTATAGAAGATATGTGCCCAACTTTAGTACTATTGCCGCACCTTTGAATGATTTGACTAAAAAGGGTGTTGTGTTTGAGTGGGGCGCAACCCAAGATCATGCTTTTGATGAACTTAAGAGATTGTTAACTTCCGCACCGTTGCTTGCACTTCCTGATTTCAATAAGCAATTTGAGATTGAATGTGATGCTAGTGGTATTGGAATTGGTGGTGTGTTGATGCAAGAGGGTCGCCCAATTGCATATTTTTCCGAGAAACTTTCCGGTGCTAAGTTGAACTATCCTATCTATGATAAAGAATTGTATGCTTTAATTAGAGTTCTTGAGGTTTGGCAACATTACTTGTGGCCAAAAGAATTTATCATACATTCTGATCATGAAGCTTTGAAATACCCGAAAGCCCAATCTACTTTGCATAAGCGTCTAGCTAAGTGGGTTGAGTTTATTGAGTCTTTTCCATACATTATTAAGCATAAGAAGGGAAAAGATAATATTGTTGCTGATGCTCTATCTAGGAAGAATATGTTATTAACTCAACTTGATGTTAAAATTCCTGGTTTAGAGATTCTATGTGATTTGTATGCTACTAATCAAGATTTTGCTGAACCATATCGCTTATGTGCTCTTGGTACAGCATGGGAAAAATATCACATACATGATGGGTTCTTGTTTAGGGCTAACAAACTATGTGTTCCAGAATCGTCTGTGCGTTTGCTCTTATTGCGGGAATCACATGCTCGGAGGTTTGATGGGTCACTTTGGGCGTGAGAAGACGCTACTCATGCTAGCTGACCACTTTTATTGGCCAAAGATGAGGCGGGACGTGGATAGATATGTGAGGAGATGCATTACTTGCAATAAGTCCAAGTCCAAGCTGAAGCCTCACGGTTTGTATACTCCTTTACCGGCACCTACTACACCATGGGAGGATATTAGTATGGATTTTGTGTTGGGTTTGCCGCGTACTAAGAGAGGCCATGATTCTATATTTGTGGTAGTGGATAGATTCTCTAAGATGTCCCACTTTATTGCCTCGCCACAAGAGCGATGATGCGTCGCATATTGCTAACCTGTTTTTCAGGGAGATTGTACGTCTACATGGAGTCCCGAAGACTATTGTTTCGATCGTGACGTGAAATTTATGAGCTACTTCGGAAGACGCTTTGGAGAAAGCTGGGGACGAAGCTGCTGTTCAGCACTACTTGTCATCCCCAAACCGATGGTCAAACCGAAGTGGTGAATAGAACATTGTCACAACTGTTGAGATCCATGATCAAGAAGAACCTGAAGGAGTGGGAAGAGTGTTTGCCGCATGTGGAGTTTGCTTACAACAGGGCGGTGCATTCTACCACGGAGCTATGTCCTTTTGAGGTGGTGTATGGTTTCAAACCCATTACTCCACTTGACTTGTTGCCTTTGCCCATACATGAGAGAGTTAATATGGAGGCATCTAAGAGGGCAAATTTTGTGAAGAAGATTCATGTGAAGACTAAAGAGTTGATTGAGAAGAAAGGCAAGAGCAATGCTGCAAGGATGAATAAGAAGCGCAAGGAGATGTTGTTCAAGCCTGGTGATTTGGTCTGGGTACATTTTCGCAAGGATAGGTTCCCGAAGCTGAGAAAGTCTAAGTTGAAGCCTCGTGGGGATGGTCCTTACAAAGTGCTTGCCAAGATCAATGATAATGCATACTCGATAGATCTTCCAGAGGATGAGTTTGGTGTCAGTAATTCTTTCAATGTTGCTGATTTGACACCATATGACGGAGAAGACCTTGGAGCGTCGGGGTCGACGCCTTTTGAAGGGGGAGATGATGAGGACATCCCTACCTCACTACTACCTCCGTCATTACCAACCGAAGATGAACCTCGTCGTGAAGCTCAAGTCCAATGAAGTCGAGATTGGACCAATGACACGAGCTCGTGCGAAGCTACTTAAACAACAGGTGAACTTGTTCTTAAACGATACCTTGATTGATGAGAACTTTATACTACATAAGTCCTATTACTTATGTATCATCGTGTATGAAGAGGAGACAAGCATCGCACGAGGAGAGGAGCAACTGGACGTGAAGATGGACGTGAAGCCGGACATGGAGCTGGACATGAAGATATCTCATGGACGCGCGAGGGAGGAGCGGGAGGCATGCGCGAGAGGAGAAGAAGAAGTCCAGGCCGGTCCGGAACCCGGCCGGACCGGCCGCCACGCCGGGCCGCCCGGTCCTCGGCCCGGCCGACCGCCGCCAACCGGCCGCCAACCGGAGGAAGCCCTCGTACCGGACGGAAACCGGAAACCTCGCAGATTTCCGGTTGCCGACCGGTTGACCGGACCACTGACCGGACCGGCCGGTCCACGGCCGGTCGACCGGATTCCGGACCGGACCAGTCCGAGTCCTGTCTCGACCGGATCTATTCCGGGTCGGTTATTTTCGTACTTTTTGGACTCGAGGTCGTTCCGCACGCCTATATAAGTCCCCGGGACGCCCCACAAGTTGCTTTAGACCACGTTTAAGATAAACCCTAGTTCTTAGTTGTTTGCTCGCAAAACTATTGAATTCCCTACACCATATTGCTTGGATATTGTGTAGATCCTGTTTAAGTCTTGTGTGATCTCGTTGTTCCATTGGGAATTAGACGGTTGCAACTTACCGCTTCGTGGTCGGCGGCTACGTGCGCAAGTGTGTGGAGTTGCGAATATCTTGCGGGGTTGAGAGTCAGTTGCATCCGGCGACGGGGACCAATCGAGAGATCTCGTTGCGTCATACAAGTTATCATCCACTACATCGTCGTGTTTCTCCGCTGCCATCACCCCGTGATCATCATCACCACTGTTGCTTACTGAGAAGATCGGGCCACCCCTTATCAGAGTATCTCGCTATTTTTTCAGCACAAGGCATGCTCTCAATTCTCTTTATTTGCAATTCCCTTTTGACAATTATCTTTTTTGCAATTCTGTTTTTGTTGTTATTTCGTACGGTAGTTCATGTTTTTTGGATTAATTTTTATAATTCCCTTTTTCGGGCTAGTGGTTTTTAGGGGGGAAAGAACGGGTGGGGGATTCAGTTGCAACTCAAATGAACTACCACTTGCTACTCAAATTAGTATTTCTTTAAGTTGTAAGCTAACAAAAGTTGCTAATATACTCTAAATTAATTTTACTTTTTAGGGTTGCTAGGTATTTAAATTTACCATTGATAAATAATGGGGCATCAGGTTGATAACTTGTAAACAAAAAAAAGAGTCGCTAAAATATTCTAAATGAAATTAGATTTTTAGGCTTGATAGTTATTTTTTACCGTTGATAAATAATGAAGCACCGGGTTGATAGCTTGTAAACTAAAAAAGATTCGATAAAATATTCTAAATGAAATACTTTTTATGGTAGGTAGTTATTTATATTTACCACTGATAAATAACGGGGCGCCGGGTTGATAGTTTATAAACTAAAAAAATGGTCGCTAAAATATTCTAAGTGAAATTAAATTTTTAGGATTGATAGTTATTTATAAATACCTTTGATAAATAATGGGGCACCGAGTTGATAGCTTGTAAATTAGAAAAGAGTTCCTAAAATATTTTAAATAAAATTGGCTTTTTAAGGTTGCTAGATATTTATATTTACCGTTGATAAATAACAGGACAGCAGGTTGATAGTTTCTAAACTTAAAAGAGTCGCTAAAATATTCTAAATAAAATTAGCTTTTTAGGGTTGATAGTTATTTATATTTACCGTTGATAAATAACGGGACACCGGGTTGATAGCTTGTAAACTAAAAAAGATTCGTTAAAATATTTTATAAATAAAATTAGCTTTTAAGGGTTGATAGTTATTTATATTTATCGTTGATAAATAACGAGGCACCAGGTTGATAGTTTGTAAACTAAAAAAATAATCGCTGAATTATTCGAAATGAAATTTGCTTTTTGGGTTGGTAAGTTTTTAAATTTACAGTTGATAAATGACGTATTTCAGGGTTGATAACTTTTAGCCCGAAAAAAGTTGTCAAAACATATTAACATGGGTGCTAGTTTTGAAGATCTCGTCGAACGAGTTCATTAGTGAAAACGTATTTTAAATTGAAGTTGTCATTTGGGAGATAAAACATTTTGAATTTTAGAACTAATAAAAATTCTCGCTTACATCATACTTTTTATCTCGTAGGAAATGCATGCAACATTTTCTATAAATAACAAATTTCATCAAACTTTTGTTAGAAAAAATCGGCTAATAACATATGAGCTAAAGAAATCTGTTAAAATGTTTAAATAAAATTAACTTTGGGGGTTAATTTTTTTTATACATTTACCGTTGATCACTCGGATACGGAGAGTTGATTATTCAAATAGAGAGAGTTGATAACTTTTACCCGGAAAAAATTGACGAAACATATTAACATTGGTGCTAGTTTTGAAGATCTCGTCGAGACGAATTTATTGGTGAAAGCGAATTTTAAATTGAAGTTGTCGTTTGAAAGTTAAAACATTTTAAATATTTACATTTGGAAAGGATTTCGCTGACATCAGCAAATCTGTCTCCTAGCGCATGTATGCAGAACTTTCCCTGTATAACAAATTTGGTTTGATTTTTTTTATTAAAAACGGAAATTTTACCTTAAATAAAAATTTCGAATATGACTAAAAATGAAATTTTCTAGTTAGAATCTGACCGGCGGTTAACCGCCAGCTAGGTTGCCGGGAGCTCCTATTGCCCGCTTTAAGCGGGAGCGAGTCTCCCTCCCGCCTGAAGCACTAGCTTATGGGCCTCCCTGCAGCGGCCCAATAAAAGGTACTTCCTCTTTTTCGTTATCTTTTTCTTTCTGTTTTTTTTCATTTGTAAAAGCATTTTAAATCTGAAGTTTTAGAAAACCGAACATTTTTCAAAATTATTTTTAAAAAAACTAAACATTTTTAAAAATGAACATTTTTTAGAATGAACAAATTTCAAAGTAAACATTTTTTTAAAATGAACCTTTTCAACATCTAAATAATTTTTAATTTTGAACAAATTTTAAATCTGAACAAATTTTAAATTTGAGAAAAGTTCAAAATTTAAATCTGAGCATATTTAAATAAAAAACGAAATCTGAACAAATTTCGAAATTTGAACAAATTTTAAATCTGAACAAATTTTAAAAATGTTCGAAATTGGAAAATTTAATAAATTGAAAAGGTTCGAATTAAACTGAATAGAAAACCGTTTTTTAACATGAGAACATAAAACCGTTAAAAAACCTAAATTCAGAAGGAAAGGAAAAAACCGAAAAAATAGAACCTGAAGGGGACGAAGCAGTCTCGTTAGATGGGCCCGGCCCATAACTGGCTTCCCTAAGCGGCGCCCCAGATAACCTCCGCATTGAGCGGAGAATAGGTTTCCCCTAGGTTGCCCCACTATGAGTAGCCTACACACTTTTTGAGTGCCTAACCAAACACCTCGAAAAGGCCCATATGAAGTCGAGGCCCTAGCCCAAACTATCCTTCAGCCCAATCCGGGTCTCGTTCTGAGACGGTTTACTCCCTTCCCGGGTATTAAAGCCCGCTGTTCCTCTAACCCAATCCCGATTTCCCCTTGTCCTCCAGACAAATCACTCTCGCGTTAGGTTTGAGCCGAGGCGAGAAGGTCCGAGCTCAGCACGCGGCGGCCATGGAGGACGAAGAGCACGAGGTGTACGGCCAGGAGATCCCCGTCGACGGCGAGGACGTCGACATGGGGGCCGGTGGCGACGACGCCGCCAAGGTCCGTTTCCTACCCGTCGCCCCCGCCGCCGCGGCGGCTTCCTCCCCAAACCCTAACGCTGGTACTGACCCTCTATTCGCCTGTGCAGCTTCACGAGCTCGACGAGATGAAGCGCCGTCTCAAGGAGATGGAGGAGGAGGCCGCCGCCCTCCGCGAGATGCAGGCCAAGGTCGCCAAGGAGATGCAAGGTTCGTGCCGTCTCCCTTTACGCTACCTGTCCGTACCAGTTTTTAAGACCAGCATACGAAGCGGGGTGACGGGGAAATCTGAGATCCGGGACAATAAGCTTGCCTGTTTTTATTACCTGTTGGTTTGGGTCTGTTAACCGGCCATAGTGTATACGCACGTCTGTATCAGTGGTTTGACCTTAGCTGATTCTGCTAATATAGACTGTATGTTGAGGTCTAATTTCTTTGAGTTGGTCCTTAAATGGCCCTAAGGGTGTGCATCGCTGGTTTAGCTGGTTTTGGACAGGTTCAGCAAACCAGCATAAAATTAACGGTTCAGAAGGTTTGGTTTCCACTGGTTACACGCTTTTGAACCGTTGCTTGGCATGATTAAGCCCCACCTCTATGAGAGCTGAGCTCGCCATCATGGAGCAGGAACAAAATTATACACGCCGGCGCAGCTGAGTAGCAAGAACGCCAGGCTCCACTGCGGCATGGCGCACCAATCACCACCTGCACATCTTCTCGTGTTGGATGCGCACTCGTCCTCACTTGCCTCCTCTTCCCATGATCCCATCAACACGAGGAAGAATAGATAGGAGCAGACCAGCAGAGCTGCAGAGGCAGGATCCGAAATCATTTTTTTGGATCGACCTGGTGCTCAGTCCTTAGCTGAGAACTCAAATCTCGCGTTGTGAATGGCGGAGTGGAGAGAGAACAGCGGAATAGATGGCTAAAGCTGAGGTTTACGTCTGGCCGGAGGAGAATTGATGTTGCAGATTGGAAATGGTCAGGACGGTTTCAAACCGGGCAGAACCTGTGAACCGGACATAAGGTTTTTGTAGAGTTGGTTCCATGGTGTGCTCGGGTTGACTGTTGACACCAAACCATGAACGGGCGATATGGCCCTACTTGTGCGATTCTGGTAGTTAACCTGCCTTAAGATTGATGTACACGTGCTGTTACTTCACACAATTAGTCCTCTTAATTCCTGGGTCGGAGTTGGGTAGTTCTGTTGTGCTAAGTCTAGTATGGACTAAGACTAGATTCTAACTTTGAAGAAGTATAAAGGAACTATATATCCGCACCTTTGTTTTCTGGAACCTTTTATTCAATGATGATTAATTAGTGCCTCTTTGCTTGTCAAGTTAATCAAATGTAATAACACCAGATATCTGTTTTGATTCTATATAGCTATACATTGCAACTTCTGTTAACGCGTTATGTCTTTTCATCCATGTAGGCGGGGATCCTAATGCAACCACATCAGAAGCAAAAGAAGAAATGGATTCTCGTTCTGTGTTTGTTGGCAATGTAAGTTTTTCTTATCTTGTCTAAATTTACATGTGCACTTCTCATACAGCTATACCATATCTTTGAACATGCATCATTGATAATCATGTTTCTGTATAAGATCTGGTAGAAAGTATTTGTTTTACAGTATTAACTACTGGGAAAGACAATAGTCTTCTATTTTTATCTATGCATTTTATTGTATTTATTTTCTGGTGCATTGATTGAACAATGGCATTGGACGCAGGGTAGTCTGCTATCGTCAAGTCTTTGAAATCAAAATTTTGGCCTATGGCTGAGTCTCAGTGCAAGTTCTAGTGCTAGATTAGAGGGGGGAAGAAAAAAAGGAAAAAAATCCTTGAAAAAAAGAAAAAAATATTTGAAAAAGTAAAAAAAGAATATAGAAAAGAAAGAAAAAAAAAAGAAAAGTATGATGTGATAGGAAATTCCCCCCAAAGTGCCAGTAGTCTACTGCTGGATATACTCCGCCTGGCGCTTGAGACTCATACCTGGACTGATGCGGCATGCTATCAATAGCCGTTGGTAGATGAACATGAGTGGCAGGAGTGCTTAGGCATGACATGTAAGTGTGAACTCATATTTTACGTTGAGACTATTGAAGAATGCTGTGTTTTTTATGTCCTGCCTCTTGGAGATTTATCCTCCATAATACATGTCTGGCTTTCTTCTCCTTGTGGAAATCAATTACTTTTTTGGTGTTGTTCCCTTCCACACCAGTCATTAATAACCAATCTAATATTTCGTCTGCCTGTTTTATGATAATTTTGCGAAATATAACTTTTATTTAGAAATATCTGTATAGTGGGTGTATAGATAAGTTTTCACCAGTGTGCCTCTGTGTTGGAGTGTGTATTTAAGCAGATAACAATATCTGTGATGTTTTAGTATTTCATAGCGGTAAACGGATGCATGATCGGCCTGAAAGCATCCTATTTTTTGCTTGTTCCCATCCACCACTCATTAATAACCAATCTAATATTTCGTCTGTCAGTTTTATGATAATTTTGCGAAATATAAGTTCTTTGTGTTTTGTAATATCTGCAGAGTGGGTGTATAGATAATTTCACCAGTATTTCGTCTGTCAGTTTTATGATAATTTTGCGAAATATAACTTGTTTAAGAAATATCTGTAGAGTGGGTGTATAGTATACCAGTGTGCTTCTGTGGAGTGTGTATTTAAGAAGATAACATTATCTGTGATGTTTTAGTACTAAATAGCCGTAAACAGATGCATGATCGGCCTGAAAGCATCCTATTTTTTTGCTTGTTCGAGCCCCAATGGCAGGAGTGTGTATTTTGCTGGAAGTTTTGATAGTTGGATTCTTCATTAAAATGTGAGAGAAGATTTCATCCTATGACATCAAATAAATAGAGGAAAATACTTTAGCAGCAGTTTCTGAGTCGCTAATGACATCTATCATTCAAACTTCTGCAAGTGTGTTGTATGTGTCAGTATGCTTTCCAGCTTTCATGTGTATGTTGCAAGCATATTATCATCTGTAGTGTCTTATAGAAGTTGGTGTGAGTAGTTTGTAAGTAAACCCTGCAGCACGACTATCATTATCTTTGCACTATCCATTTAGTGCTGCGTATATGGTCTAGCGTGTAGTGTACATAATCTTGCAAAAGAGTGGCTGAAATGTTATCTGAAAAATCGATATGATGCTGAGTTACAGACCCATACCATCATCAGTTCTAATTTATGTCTCAGTATCATGTATTCTTTGTATCACTGTACCTGTCGACTTATGCTAGTGTGACAGTGTGGAGTCTGTTTACTTTCTATATCCTGTTTTTGATGTTTTTGACGAAGTAGGTTAGCTTTAGGCTATTTGGTCATCTATATTATTACCAAAGTACCTGTAGCATTAGTACATAAGAGTGTGCACAGAGTGTTTGTCTATATGCTCTTAGACACAAAGCAGATCCGCCTGATTAAATTGCATGAGAGTTCTTAGTGTTCCTATAATTTAGTTGGTCGTTCATGTCTGTATACTTCTTTAACTGTGCCAACGAGATTTACCTGTTGGTTATGCAGCCTCATTAGTCACCTACAAGGGACACATCCCATTGAGCTTAGGATCCTGTTGGAACTTAGTGGAATAAATAATTTAGAATAGCAAAAGGCAGTGAGAAATATTTGTCAAGTAGGTTTTGTGCAGAAATTGACATACAATCTTGGTACTGTTGGTTTGTTTTGTGTATTTTTGTACTCACTATGCTTCTTATTTCTTACTCATATATGATCACACTGCAGGTTGACTATGCATGTACTCCAGAAGAAGTGCAGCAGCATTTTAATTCTTGTGGAACAGTCAACAGAGTGACGATCCTGACTGATAAGTTTGGACAACCCAAAGGTTTTGCTTATGTTGAATTTGTTGAAGCAGAAGCTATTCAGGAAGCTGTCAAGCTGAGTGACTCAGAGCTGCATGGTAGACAAATCAAGGTGAGCTGCGAATTCATCCTCTCCTTGAACTGAAATTGACCACCTTGTTTTCAGCAATAATCGACGCGGCATGCTGACCTTCCAACCTTCTTGTATGCAAATCAGGTAGCGCCGAAGCGGACTAATGTTCCTGGGTTGAAGCAGCCTCGAGGGGGTCGAGGATACAACCCATATGGCGGCCACCCCTACATGAGGCCATATCCTCCACCGTTTTTCAATCCTTACGGTGGTTATGGGTAAGTAATAGTAATTTGCCTATTTAGTACCCTTGCCTCTTGGGCCATCTGAATTTAGGAGATCATCATCATCAGTCTGTCTAAATGCCATGCTGTTTTTTTTTTCTTAATGCAGGAGAGCTCCCAGGTTCCGTCGGCCACGCAGGCCCTTCTATTGAAGTACTCGCTCTGATGGAGTTTGGAACCAACACACGGACACTAGTCTTCTATTGTCAGCCAGAAAGTTCAAGCTCCTTACACTGTGTTTCGTTGTTTCACAGTTAGATGTGATGGGTATCTGTCATGTACCGTGTTGTGTTCACAATGTTTAAGCCATTGCATGCAGCAGCATTATGTACTATTTGACTTAGCAATCATGTTAAACAATATATTTTACTGTATGTGGATTATAATTTATTCCTCTAGATGCTTTTCGATGTTTTTCCTATCTAATTCCCAGTGTATTTTTCACCATTGCCTGTTCTTCGTTTATCTTGTTTGGATGGTTTGACTTGATGTGTTATGTGACCTGATGTAAAAATGAACATTCCAATTTCTGTTGTGATTTGTGATAATATGGTTCAAGGCTTCATGGAAAATAGCATTGTGAAGCAAGATAATCAGTGCGCTCCCACCCATTGGTTATCAGAATTGGCTTTCTGGGTTCGGGCAACACGCGCAATAGTCCCTCCATTGGGAACGCCCATCAGAACCTGGCATGCATTGCCAAAGCTGAAGTCGCAGAGCCACGCCACAGACACAGAGCTGCAGAGAAGCAGAGTGGTTCATGGCAAGGTCAGGTCTAGCTTGCCTTGCAAGAGACAACTGACTTGCCAAGTAAGCCATGATTCCCAGTCCATCTGAAAAGAAGACACTGCTTGGTCACAAGATTTTAGGACAAAATCTAGGACCTGCCACCAGTGAGGTCTGCCGTAAAAGTGGATTGCCTTTGTACTGTTTCCTCTGAACTTCTGGGGATCGCAATTACATGCGTCAATATCAGCTTCTGACACAGCTTTTCTGCATCTGTCAAACAGCTTATTTTTTCGAAAAGGTGATCCTGTCAAACAGATGGGATGGCACCCTGCGGAACCCAGTTCACATGATTGCATTACTCCACATTATAAAAACAATTTACAAGCACGGGTTCATTGCAAAACTGCAGAAACAAACAGTACTGCTACACACATGATGGTAAGCGCATCTGCTGTTATTTTCACCAGACATTGATTTGCTTTATGAAGCACCAAAGTTTTTATAGTTCACTTCAAATATCTGCAAGCTACAGATAACACAGTTACAAACACACATAACACGGAAGAAGCTGAAACATACAAGAGCACCACAGCACCAGGAGCAAGCAGACACTTCTCTCAGTAACTTGATCGGGCATTCATGGAGACGGCGGCCAATCAAAACCAGCATAGCCTTCACCAACTCCGCCGTAGAACCTCACCTCTAAGCCTTCCAGACCCTGGCCGTCGTCCCATATGCCCTCGTCGTCGCTCCCGATGGCATAGTAGTCATCATCCATGAACTCCCATGAATAGATGGAGTCATCATCCGAGTCGTCCGAGCACTCCTCCCAGAAGCTATTCTCGTAGCAGTCGTCCACACAAGGGCCTAGGACTTGCAGACCAGGATACTTCTCCTGCAAGAACTCATTGTCGACGCCCCAGCAGCCACGCAGGTCTAAGAACTTGAGGTCATGGCACTGGGAGGCAATCTCAAGAACAGCCTTGGTGGCGATGAGCATGTAGCCTATCTCCAGATGGCGGAGCTTTGGCATACTGCAAGCAATGGCACGGGCCTCGTCATGCTGGCAAAGCTTGCCAGCGACATCTATGGGGTGCATGACTCGCCGAAGTCCGACGAGGGATTTGCAGTTCTTGCCAAATGCCTCCAGAGCACGGGCGCCGATCTTGGTGCAGCTGCTCACATCCAAGAACGTAACATTGGACAATCTTTGTGCCACATCTTCCACTATGCAGTCACTGATCCTACTCCTTGGAAGCTCCAAGGTCTTAAGAGATCGTGCACTTGCAAAACAAAACAAGGCAGGGTCAGTAGGGTTCAACAAAATATCATGGATATGATCACCGGTAAACAAAGCATAACGGTTATGATGTATACCCCCATTCTATTAGGGTCTATAACTGGAAGGTAACATAAATATTTCAAAATGTACACAACATGCACAGTTAAATCCTTAACTACAAATATGAACTGAGTTTCTAACGTTCATCATTATCAGTAAACAGATTGACCCAGGTAGATTTGGAGCCATTCAGGATCATTTAAACCATGTGCCGATAACCCTGCATCTAATGCTTAACACACTGGAATGATGCTACTGTGTCTGTAGTTGTGCAATGGGATCAACAGAGTTTATAAGCATTTTAAAATCACTATAAACATACAAACAATTGTCTGAAAATGATTCAGTTCAGCACACATAGGCTGCACCTTGTTGTGTAAAGATGAAGTATAAAAATAAGGCAAGTAATTTTGGAATCAATAATACGGCACATAAGGAACTTGACTATGTTCATCACATTTCTTTGAATAGACATACAATGGAGGCCGAGTCTTATTATCAGACATGAGTACTTCAGTAATCCAACTCCTATAATACAACAGCACAGCCATAATATGCCATCTGCCGTTGCACCTTGTCGCAACCTAAACCATCAAATGCACAAAAGTCCCTCGTGCATTATGCAACCATGCTATCAAATCTGGAAAAGTTCTCCAGCAAAATACACGATTCCACGGCCTAATAGGTCGCCAATACTCAAGATCATACGAGCTATTCCCATCCAAGTTACCAAATCTCATCAGCAAAGCATCATGCATGGAACATAAACATGATTTAGACAAAGATCAGAACTTACTGGTCGGCGATGAAGGTGAACAACGAGTCGTTGGGAAGCCCGGACAAGCTAATGCGGCGGAATGAGCCCCCGCTACGAGCTATGAGCGTATGAACCATGCGGATGAGCTGGTCAGGCTTGCTATGTTGCTGGCTCCACTCCTGAATGTCGATCTCCTGCCAGCAGTAGGGCCCCGCGACCACCCGGCTCCAGGATTTGCAAACCCGGGGAACTACGGTGAGCATCTCCTGAAGGGAGAGGTTGCGGAAGATGAGGCCCAGGGCATCTGGCAGTAGCTCCTCCCAGCATCTGTACTCACTGCACTCTTCCATCCCTCTAGGAATGGCCGTGCAAGTTGTACGATCCACCTATTTCAAGAAAACTGTGGTCAGATATCCTTAAATTCACACAGCTTAAGGCTTGATGTGCTTTCTCATAAAAAAAGTACCACCGAACTGTTCAGAGCTAATTGGTTTCTTCTCTTTGCTAAGCAGCTACCGAAGTACAAAAAAAAGGACAACATACAATTCGAAGGAGAATTTTTTTTTTTGGAGATGTGTACAGTTGCAAGCTTCCCCTGACTCGCGAAGAACTTGCAAGCTGCAAGCAAATTAGTGTAACCGTGATGGCTGGGAGTCGGAGAAGAGGGGGAAACCATTAAGTTTCTTTTACCAGTCCAAGAAGCAGGCTAGATAAGGCAGAAAGAGAGAGAGGAGACCTGCCTAGAGCACCGCACACAGATATACTAAAAATAGCAGCCTTCTTGGAGCAAAGCGGACTGGTTTACCGGGAGCAAAAACCCAAATCAGGAAACAGTTATCCAAGAACCAGACAGACGAGACGGAGAGCGAGATGCGAGCACCAACCAAAAGCCAGGGAGGAACTAATTAACTTTGTTAAACACTCTCACTCACTCACTCACTCAAGTACCAAGGAAGTGGGAGGACGCCGCAGATCTAAAGCGACCCGACTTCACAAACGAAGAATTCAAGAAAGGGAGGGGGACACCCAGCACTGTAATTGGTGATGCCGAGCTAATATAGTACTGCTGCCCGCTCTACACACGCAGCGAAAGGCATGGCTGCTAGCTCCCAGGTCTCTCTCTGGATACTTGTGAGAAAGAACACAAAAGCTTCTCCCTTTCCGTGATTTCTTTTTATCTTTCGCGAGAGAAGAAGGGACCGAGAATAAGAATAAGAAAGAAGACCGCCGGTCCTTTTCGTCCCCCACGGAGGAGGATTCGCTCGCGGGGGAGGATAAGGACGAGAGACGGTGCGGAGACGGGGCATTTTTCAGGGACGATGAGATGGTCGGGAGGCTTACCAGCTCTCGGCGGACGAGGAGGAGGACTGGAGGAGCAGGAGGCAGTGTTCTTTGGATCTGTGGGCAGGAGCCTCGGCGGTGGGGGGAGGAGAGGAGGGAGAGACAGAGTCGAGTGAAACAGTGGCGGGGTGAATGTGAATTGGTCGGCGAGAGGGCCGGAAAGTTTACCCCCTTTTGTTGCGCGCGCCGGCGCGTGCCTTTTCTGGTTCGCGGAGAAGAAAAATGCGGCAGGGTGTTTTCGCCGGAACCCGGAATGAACCGAGGTTCAGTAAATTGCACGTGTAATTTCTTCAACTTAAACGTGGTGCCATCGTGATTTTTTTGAACTTAAGCGTGATATCCAAAGAAGAGAGGAGAGTGTGTGCGATCTGTTCACAGAGGCTCGAGAAGCCTCGAGCTAGCCATAATTTTCTGAAATTTGCTAGTTCTTAGCTAGCTGAAAAATAAGTTCGTGCTCAGTTAAATTTTACATCATTTAATTTACTTCGTGGTTCGTGCTAGTTCATCAATTGCAAGATGAGTTGTAATTGATATTTGATGATATATCTAACTGAGAACAAAACTAATTCTCAGTCGACTGAGAAATAATCGCACACTAATTTTCTTTCTCAATTTATTAGAGATCTTTATAAGAAGGAGAAAACTCACCTCCAATCACTAAAAACTAGCACGTTCCATAAAAATGGACCAAAACAATGCTCTAACAGAGTCCCAAAACGCCTCTTAATCCCTAAATTTTTTTGGGAGAGAAAGCTTCCCAGCTTCTTAGTTATAATCCTCTATTTTCTCATTAGGGAAAGCCAACTGCCGGCTCTGAAAGTTCTTGCAAGTCTGGCAGCGGCGAGGCTCCATCTTGATCCCGCGGGCGGCTATTCTCAGTGAAATCGACTGGAACTTTATGATCCTAGGTGTTTGAGGATGTTGTCCATGATTTAAGTTTAACGATAGAGCTCGATATTGAAGACGTACCATCTACCATGGCCGGTAGCGGGCCCTTATCAAGAAGCCGAGTTAGCCCTATTTTTCTTTCTAAAATTGTTACCATTTGACAACACACATGATTTGATGTCTAAATAAAAAATGCAACATAGATTCTTTTGTCCATGGAAACACATGGTACACCCTATTTGTAAGCAACCCAAATTTTATTCAGACAATAATTTGAAGAGAAAAATTGCTATCAGTCTATTATGGAGTATAGGTTTCAAATTTCACTGCATGTCAGATACCTTTATGTTAATGTTGTGAACTTTTTATTGAAGTGATTTTCTATGTATACTTGATGGTTCATTGAATACTTTCACCAACCTGAGTTGTACCGATGTTGCTCTCGTGTCAAATAGATCCGTCAATTTACATTACTTAAACTTCTGCAAGTGATTCACTTCAATAAAAAATGCATCTAACATGACATGGGGCATCCAAGTGCTTAGTTGACAAGTCATGTACCTTACAATTTGTTACAATTTGTTCATTTTTTGTCCTTCTCTTTCCTTCACTAGTGGAAAACAGGGCTTTCGTGGGAGCCTTTTGTCGCGGGCGCGCCTGCACCCGCGACAAATGGCCTGGCCACGTCGCCCAGAAACCGTGTGGAGCGGGCAGGGCTTTTTGTCGCGCCCTTTTGTCGCGGGCCGTATCTCGACCCGCGACAAAAGGTGTCTGCGCGCTGGGGCTTCCTGTCGGCACCCCTTTTGTCGCGGGTCGAGATACGGCCCGCGACCAAAGGGCCATGGCTATATATAGACACCCAGCCAGCCCCCCCCCCCCACCTTATTTTTTCCTTGGTGGTGAAGGTGGAGGTGTATGCTAGCTCATTTTTTCTACATGTGCACAAGAGGTGTTTGATGGAATGCTTGTAAGAGGGATGCCACTTGATTTTAGTTGATAAGATTTCTCCTCTTTTCGATCCTAAAAGGTTAGCCACTATTTTCTCGTATATATATATATACATAGTCCATACAATACTAATTTTAGAAAGGTGATTGCATCCGATATATATATAATTGTACTTATGATGCGGATGAGTCATCCATGGATGTACGGTAACCGATGTGCTCCCGCTTTCGGAGAGGGCGTGAATTCTTTCTCGCTTGTGGCCGAGGCCAACAAGTCGAAGCAAGGTTTTATGTGCTGTCCATGTCTAAAATGTAAGAACGAGAAGGATTACTCTTGCTCAAGAGACATTAAGAGCCACCTGCTTCGGTTTGGATTCATGTCCAGCTATAATGTTTGGACCAAGCACGGAGAAGAAGGGGTTATGATGGAAGACGGCGATGAAGAAGAAGATAATGATGACCAGTACCGATCTATGTTCTCCGAATGCGATGATACCGCAATGGACGACAATGAAGAAGAAGGAGGTGAAGAACAGGCATCGGATGATCCCGTTGATGATGATCTTCGTCGGGCCATTTCGATGCAAGAAGAGACTGTGGCACGGATAAGGAGAGGTTGCGGTTCGACAAGATGTTAGAGGACCACCACAAATTGTTGTACCCAGGTTGTGAAGATGGGCATAGAAAGCTGGGTAGCATATTGGAATTGCTGAAATGGAAGGCGAGAGGTCGGTGTGACTGACTCGGGATTTGAGAAATTGATGATAATATTAAAGAAGCTGTTTCCAAGAAATAATGAATTGCCCGTCGGTACATATGAAGCAAAGAAGCTTGTCTGCCCTCTAGGATTAGATGTGCGGAAGATACATGCATGCATTAATGATTGTATCCTCTACCGCGGTGAGAAGTACGAGAATTTGAATAAATGTCCGATATGTGGTGCATTGCGGTATAAGATCAGAAAAGATGACCCTGGTGATGTTGAGGGCGAGCCACGCAGGAAGAGGGTTCCTGCGAAGGTGATGTGGTATGCTCCAATAATACCACGGTTGAAACGTTTGTTCAGAAACAAAGAGCATGCCCAGTTGTTGCGATGGCACATGGAAGAACGTAAGAAAGACGCGATGTTGAGGCACCCCGCTGATGGTCGGCGGTGGAGAAACATCGGGAGAGAGTTCCCGGATTTTGCGGGTGAGGCAAGGAACTTATACTTTGGTCTAAGTACGGATGGCATGAATCCTTTTGGGGAGCAGAGCTGCGATCACAGCACATCGGCCCGTGACTCTATGTATCTACAACCTTCCTCCTTGGTTGTGCATGAAGCGGAAGTTCATTATGATGCCAGTGCTTATCCAAGGCCCAAAGCAACCGGGCAACGACATTGACGTGTACCTAAGGCCATTAGTCGATGAACTTTTGGAGTTGTGGGCCAAACCAGGTGTACGTGTGTGGGATGAGCACACCGAGCAAGAATTTGACCTACGAGCGTTGCTATTCGTAACCATCAATGATTGGCCTGCTCTCGGTAACATTTCGGGACAGACGAACAAAGGATACAATGCATGCACACACTGTTTAGATGAGACTGAAAGTAAATATTTGGAAAAAAGCAGAAAAGTTGTGTACCCGTTCAATCGTCGTTTCCTTCCGCGCAAGCATCCCTTAAGAAAAAAAGGCAAGCATTTCGATGGCGAGGCAGACCGCCGTCCGAAGCCTGTCCCCGTAGTGGTGCTGATATATTTGACATGGTCAAGGATTTAAATGTTATCTTTGGAAAGGGTCCAGGCAGTCAACCTGTTCCGAAAGACTCCGACGGACACGCGCCCATGTGGAAGAAGAAATCTATATTTTGGGAGCTAGAATATTGGAAAGCCACTGGAAGTCCGCTCCGCAATCGACGTGATGCACCCGACCAAGAATCTTTGTGTGAATATTCTAGGTTTTCCGGGCGTGTATGGGAAGTCAAAAGATACAACAGAAGCACGTGAGGACCGAAACATCATAAAGGACGAGACGGCAAGCATCCAGGGAAGTTTGAAGGGCCCGCCGGCTACGCTCTTACCAAACAAGAGAAGGAGATCTTTTTTGAAGCCCTATTCGGTATCAAGGTTCCGTCTGGTTTCTCGTCGAATATAAAGGGGATAGTAAATATGAAGGAGAAAAAATTCCAGAACCCGAAGTCCCATGACTCGTCACGTGCTTATGACACAATTGCTTCCGGTTGCATTGAGGGGACTTCTATCGGAAAATGTTCGACTAGCCATTGTGAAGATATGTGCATTCCTCAACGCAATTTCTCGGAAGGTAATGGATCCGAAACTTTGTCGGGATTACAGGAAGATGTGGTCGAATGTCTTGTCAGCTTCGAGTTGTTGTTCCCACCATCCTTCTTCAATATTATGACGCACCTCCTCGTTCACCTAGTTGAAGAGATTAGAATTCTCGGTCCTGTATTTCTACACAATATGTTCCCATTCGAGAGGTTCATGGGAGTCTTAAAGAAATATGTTCATAACCGAGCTAGGCCGGAAGGAAGTATCTCAAAGGGCTATGGAACTGAGGAGGTCATTGAGTTTTGTGTTGACTTTCTTCCTGACCTTAAGCCGATTGGTGTTCCTGAATCTCGGTATGAGGGGAGGCTGACTGGAAAAGGCACACTAGGAAGGAAATCAAGGGTGTGCAGGGACAAGATTTCTTTCAATCAAGCACACTACACCGTTCTATACAATTCCATCTTGGTGGCTCCGTACATCGAGAAACATAAGAATGCTTTACGAGAAATAAACCCGGGCCAGCCCGAGTCCTTGATTACACGTGAACACATGAATACCTTCGGCAGTTGGTTGCAAAGACATCTCATTAATGACCCATCTGCTGTGGAGCAGCTGTACTTGTTGTCTAGGTTACCATCTTCAAACATATGTACATTCCAAGGGTACGAGATAAATGGGAATACATTTTACACGATGGACCAAGATAAAAAGAGCACCAACCAAAACAGCGGTGTCCGCTTCGATGCAAAAGACGAGAATGGGCAGACCACCACATATTATGGATACATAGAGGAGATATGGGAACTTGACTATGGTCCCACTTTTAAGGTCCCTTTGTTTCGGTGCAAATGGGTGAGGCTCAGCGGTATACATATTGACGATAAGTACGGTATGATAACAGTGGATCCCAACAATCTTGCGTACTCGGACGAGCCATTTGTCCTAGCCAGCGAGGTGGCTCAAGTTTTCTACGTGAAGGACATGTCTAGCAAATCAAGAAAAAGAAATCAACAAAAGAATACATCAACCGAGGAGCCAAAGCGCCACATAGTTCTTTCGGGGAAAAGAAACATCGTGGGAGTGGATGAGAAGACGGACATGTCGGAAGATTATAATAAGTTTAAAGAAATTCCGCCCTTCACGGTGAAAATTGACCCAAGCATCTTACTAAATGATGAAGATTCTCCATGGCTACGGCGTAGAAGATCACAACACTAGATGGCGATGTAATAATGTATTCTTCATATATAGTTCCCAAGACAATCTCTACATTTATGTAATAATGAGAACCCTTTCCCCAACACTGTTAGAGGGAAAAAGAAATTTTTCCAAGGAGCAGCTTCCGAAGATGTCGTAGGGCGTGTGCACCAACGACATCTTCGAGAAGCTGCGCCACGGGAGATTTCCCAACCCTTTCCTTCATCCATGGGAATGAAACTGTGCTTGGCTTGTTGATCTGCTTGGCAAGGCGTATTGATGCTCCTTTTATAGGCACGGCACCGCTTCTACTTTGTCTTGTTCCTTCGACAGGGCGTGGTGTGCTACATGCTTTATCTCATCGAGCATTGCGTCCACCCACGCATCCTTATCCTGCCGACAGCTTTAGTCCCGGTTGCAACCACCAACCGTGACAAAAGGTTACCGACACATCCTTATCCCGCCGACAGCTTTAGTCCCGGTTGCAGCCACCAACCGTGACAAAAGGTTACCGACACATCCTTATCCTGCCGACAGCTTTAGTCCCGGTTGCAGCCACCAACCGTGACAAAAGGTTACCGACACATCCTTACCCGCACATCATCCCCCCAGATAAGGCCCTCCTAGATAAGCCTCCCCGGTCTTTTGTCCCGGTTTGAGCCTCCACCCGGGATGAAAGTTTCGCGCGCCTCTTCGTTCCCGCCTATTTTCTTCCCGCAATCCCGCCATTTTTTCACTATATATATGTAGGCCTTGGACTCATATCTGCAAACCTCATCACCCTCTCCCATATATGGCTTCCATCGTATGTCTAACACCCCGGGAGGCGGAGGCGCTTTGCGCCTCGAACTACCCCTGCCCGCCCGGCTACCGCGTCCCGACCGGCTGGTTGCTGAGCGTCGGAGGCGTACCGGTCCCTCCTATCCCTGTAGGTGTGCCACGCGAGATGGCCATCACAAACCACTACTATTTCGAGCTCACGCCTGAGCAGCGGAGGAATCCCCAGTGGCATCCCGACTACGGCCCGACTTGGGACAGCTTCTTCATCAATCGGCGTGAGAGGGCGGTTGCCGAGTACGAGGAGGACGGCCCGCCTCCTTCGAACTTGAACGAGGCCGGCCGTCGGATGTGGTGGCGCGGCCGGACTCTCGCAGAGCGTCATGGCCTATCGTGGCCCCCGCCTGCGCTACCCTCAATCCCAGCCCACGCGTGGTCATCCGCCGAGGTTCGACAACCGCGACCCCGATGCTAGCGACGATGACGTCGGCGACTTTGATGACTACAGTGGCGAATATTATAGGACTAGGCACGACTATGATTGAATGGCTCCAACATTCGAATCTGGCCATGTATCTTATTTTTCAGTTGAGGTCTGTACTTTAATTTCAGTTGAGGTCTGTACTTTAATTTCAGTTCAACCACTTTATTGAACAAAAACAACCGACAACGACTTTATAAACTAAATTTAAACTAATAGAACCGACAACGACTTTATTGAAATTACAATAAAATAGATAAATTACTAGTCTACTCTACTCGTCGTCGGAGGTTGTCTCCGTCCAAATGTCATCCCACCGAGGGTCGTTTTCGGTCCAAGTTGTATTCGGGTTCTCGAGCTCGAAGGCGGCGACGGCCCGACGGTGGCGCTGTTGGACCTGCGTTGTGCCCTAAGGTTAGCAAAGAACGCGTCGGGGCTGCGCCCTCCGGCGCATCAACGCTCGTCGCGCCGGCGATGGCGATCTGCGCTGCACGGCGATGCGGCGACGGTCCTCGTCGTCGACGAGGCACGGCGGTGGCGCGAGGAACTCCGCTCCTCTAGCGATTCAACATCCGGAAGTTCATGTCGTGCCCGGCCGCCGAAGCGCCACGCCGCCGCGTCGAGCGCGCGCCTCCTCCGGCGTGTTGTACGTGCGAGGTGAGCGGAAGCCACCGGCGCGTATTCGGCGGTGAACCTACCGCTCGGACGCACTCGAACGCCACGGAACCGGACGCCCTCGACGACGTGGAGGCATCCCGAGATGAATGAGCGGAGGCGGTGGTGACGTGTGGTTGCGCCCGCACTGTCGCTCATATAGCGCACGCGGGCATGGCACGTGTAGCGGTGGCTACACGTCGCACGCCGCGTCGGCGGGCGAGGCACGTGGTAGCGGTGGCTACACGTCGCACGCCGGCGTCGGCGGGCGAGGCACGTGGAAGCGGTGAAACATTTGATATGATGCGAGATGCAAATAGTTATATGCATGTCATATTCATGTTCATTGGATTTTTCTGATCAATTTTCATATATAAAACTTTTGTATTTGAGGTACCATTCAAAAGTTATTGAAATAATAGTTTTATTAAGTTAAAATAGAAAAAAAGGGGTGAAGAGGGAGATGGTGATCCGTGGCACAACCCATCCAACGGCTCTAGGCCGTTGGATTCAAACGGCCGAGCCGTTGGATGGGCTGTGCCACGGATCAGCCTCTCCTACCCCTTTGTCGCGGGTCGTGCCATGGCCCGCGATAAAGGCCCCCTTTATCGCGGGTGGTGGCACGACCCGCGATAAAGGGGCCTTTATCGCGGGTCGTGCCATGGCCCGCGATAAAAGGGGGGTAGGTATATAAGGTGGGCGCCGCGGGCGGTGCCTCCACCCGCGATACCCGGAGGCCAGCACTTAGCGAATCACGCCGCCAGGCTGCCCGATTTCGCCGCCGCCGCCGGCCATCTTCCTCGCCTCCGGCCGCCGCCCCCGCCACTTCTGCGCCGCCTCTTCGCCGCCCCCGCCCTCTGCGCCGCCTCTGCGCGCGCCGGCCGCGCCGTCTGCGCGCCATCTCCTCTCGCGCGCGCGGCCTCTGCGCGCGGCAACTCCGGCGCCCGCCGCCTCCTCTGGGGCACCCCGGCCGCCGTCCCGCGCGGCCGCCACCCTCCGCCGTCCCGCGCCACCCTCCGCCGTCCCGCGCAGGTAGCCGCCACCTCCGCCGTCCCGCGCGGCCGCCGGTGCCGGCCGGCCATGCCCCGGCATTTTTTTTTGTTAAGTTTTTTCATTAAGTTTTTTATTAAGTTAGTTAGTTAGTTAGTTTAGTTTAGTTAGTATTAGTATTTAGTTTTAATTAGTATTAGTTAGTTAGTATTAGTATTAGTATTTAGATTAAATTTAGTATTAGTTAGTTAGTTTAAATTTTGTAGTTAGTTAGTTTAAATTTTGTATTAATTCAAATCTTGTAGTTAGTTAGATTAAATTTTGTATTAATTTAAATTTTATATTAGTTTAAATTTTGTATTAGTTAGCTTGTAAACAACCGACGAAACACTCTCGCGAATAACACTCGCCGACACCGCTCGATCTCCCTCTCGCGAACACCTCTCTCTCCCTCTCGCGAAAATCACCGACGCCGCAACTCCCCTCTTCTCTCCCTCTCGCGAAAACCATCGACGCCGCAACTCCCCTCTTCTCTCCCTCTCGCGAACAACCGACACCGACACCAGCCCTCTCCCTCTCGCAAACACCTCTCTCTCCCTCTCGCGAAACCACCGACGCCGCAACTCCCCTCTTCTCTCCCTCTCGTGAACAACCGACGCCGACACCGGCCCTCTCCCTCTCACGAACAACCGACGCCGATTAGGGTTAGGGTTAGGTTAGTTTTTGGGTAGCTAGGGTTAGGGTTTGGTTTGGGTTAGAACATGTACTTATCGATTTAATTTTTTGCAGAAACAATGGATCCATTCGAACGGGACTTGGAACAGGAAGACATTTTCGCGAACATAATCCGCGATGGTCATGGAGAAGCCGGCGGCTCCGGTGATCATGGAGAAGCCGGCGGCTACGGTGATCATGGAGAAGCCGGCGGCTCCGGTGATCATGGAGAAGCCGGCGGCTCCGGTGCTGGGAGAAGCCGACGGCTCCGGTGATGGAGAAGCCGACGGCTCCGGTGATGACGAGGTATACGATTAGTATAGATGCATTAATGGAATTCTATATGTACATATGTATATAAATTAATTAATTTTTATTCTCTTAGGCCTCCGAAGATAAGTTGGACAAACGAGGCCCGGCAAAGAAGTTGACCAAAAAAGACCACTTCACAATTGAAGCTATATCACCGGAAGGCCAACTCTGTGGCACCCTCACTTGTCGAACGAAATTTAAAAATCAGTGCGGAGTTCGGTTAGGGATTCTCTCCCGATCACTATTAGAGAATGGAACAAGACCAAGAAGGTGTCCGAAAATCAGGTTGCCGATAGGTACAAAAACACACTTTTTGGCGACCTCATGGCACATTTCACTTTGCCAGATCTGGGATCGGAGTCTGAGAATGCTAAGCGAGAGGGCGCTAGTGAAGAAATGGGCTCTTAAGAAGATGGGGGAACTTTTCCGGGCGTATAAGAACCGGTTATGGGCAACTTATAAGGCCGAGAAGAAGCCTCCGAGTATTCGAGAACTATCTATCGAAGCGGGAGCATAATTGGGAAGAATTTGTGAAGTACAAAGAATCAGAGGAGGCTGTGAACCTGTCGAAGAAAAACCAGAAGAATGCAAGCGAGAAGAAATATCACCATCATACGGGGCGAGGGGGCTACGAAGTAGCCATGCCTAAGTGGGATGCACAAGAGGCTGAGATGGAGCGGAATGGGATCACTCCGAACCCACGCGAGAAGGATGGGACATTAGGGCTCGAAATTGGTTCCTCGCGCATGGCTGTGAGTATGACATGAAGACAGGGAACATTGTTGAAAGTGACGAGCAGGGTTAGGGTACCCGGGGAAAAATGGATTGAAGTGACGGCAGAAATAAAGGCGGGAAAACTAAAGTTTGCTCCCGATAGAGAGAAAGACTTGCTGACGCTTGTCCTCGGTAATCCCGAGAAGGGAGGACGAACAAGAGGCTTCGGCCCTAGTGTTCCGTGGTCGCTTGGGTTTCCGGCCGACGCGGAGACTTATAGAAGCCGAGCGAGAGCTAAACAACGCGAGCTGCAGGTGCGGAATGACCGGATGGCCGAGTTTCAACGCCGACTTGACCAGCAGCAGCGGGAGATTCAGCGAGCAACAGCTGGAGATAAATGAACTAAAAGGACAGCGCCAGCCAGATAATACCGCCGGCATATCTCAGCAGCGAGACAGCAGTGTTGCCGACTCGGAGGTGGCACCGCCTTTGAAGATGATAGATGGCTGTCCTGGCGACCCCATTGATGGAATCAAGGAGCAAACACCTTGTGATCTCCATGACGTGTTCAGGAACGTATCTGTTAAGGTGGCGGTCGGCTTTGTCTTACCTGCATTTGGAGCTGAAGGTGAGCCGGCAACATGGCATGGCAATGAGATTCCAGCTGGCTATGCTCGTGTCGGGGTGGATTCGGCTTGTACCGTCGTGGGAGACATTGCAGCTCGATATCCCTGGAGGTGATGGGGGGTTACACTCCGAGAGGTGCTGGGAGAAATCATTCTCCGGGAAAAGAAGAACATAAAGCTGCCAGGCTGGGTAGCCCCTAGTACCGGTCGTCCCGGGTCACCATCACCTCCTCCGGGTGATCGCAGGCCACCATCACCATCACCTCCTCCAGGTGATCGCAAGCCACCATCACCTCCTCCTACAGATCACATGTCGACACCATCACCCCATGGGTACGACGTCGACCACGACATCCGTAGTCCATCTCCATCTCCAGCGCCGCCGCCTCCGCCCACTAAGACTCGGTATGCACCCGGCCGGAAGCGTTTCAAGAGTCCTACCCGCAAGTTGTCGCCCCTCCCAAGAGTACCAAAGGTTCCTCCCCCCGTCCTTGGGATCTTACCTGTCGAGCAAAATGCGGCCGCTGTTGCGAAACACAACTATGATCATTTCCATAAGCCAATACCTCCAGCGCCGAGCCATTCACCGAGAAGCAAATAGCATATGCTACTTCTTTTCGAACACACCATCGCAATATGACTTGCACGAGAAAAAGGATGACTATACACGCCACCTTGCGAAGGTAATTGATGACAAGGCTAAAAAGAAGAAGGAGGATGACGAGGCTAAGAAGAAGAAGGAGGATGACGAGGCTAAGAAGAAGGAGGATGGCAAGGCTAAGGAGAAGGATAGTGCTAGCACGAGCAAATCATCAGCCGGGAAGAAGACAAGTGCACCCCTCAAGGCGCCCAAGCAAACGACAAAAGGCAAAAAAAGAAAGGAAGTTTCCCAGCTCGGAGAACAGGCCAAACAATCGATCCCAGCACTCAAAGTGTTTGATGTTCCCAAGCTGTACCGGCAACATGGTGAAGGTTTCAATCTGGATGAAGCTGAGGCGCTAGCGGCTTCGATGTCCTGTACCGTGGAGGAATTGCTGAGTGCCGCAGATGTTGCACTACCCTTTGCTGACATAGCTCCTACATTTGTCTACGGGGCCGACTTGGTCAGTAGAGAGCGGCTGGATAAAATGTCAACGCATATGCGGAATTTGCATCAGTGGTACCTTGATGCGTGCAAGGAGAACCAAAAGTACATCGTGGCGAAGATCCCACGTGAATATTACTACCGAAAGGAGGAGATCCATATTGAGATGAATGAACTCGGCGGTTATTCAATTTAGAAGCCCTCGACAAATCTCTCATGAGCTGCTATTGCTTGTAAGTTGTTAACTACATCTAAATTCATTTTCATTCAGTTCATGTTCGTTTTCATTGCATATACTCATTATATCTTATGTGTTCTCTTATGCGGACTCGAAGATCGGTGAATGCAAAAGTAATAATATTATCAATATTGGGTTTGTTGACCCCGATAAAGTACATGTTCAAACGGTAAAGCATAGCGCGTTAGATACGGGGGGAAACCTACTAAGGTTTTTGGGGGAGCAAAATTTCTGTGATTCAATACTGTTTCCTTACAACTACGAGTGAGAGTCTTAATGATCTTTTATGCACATTCAGTTTTGCTTACTCGATGTTAAGTGTAATTCCTGACGTATATACATAAACATGTGCAGCTTCCACTGGATTCTACTAGACATTCAACTTGATAAGGGAATAGTTGAAGTAAGGGACCCAATGAGTAGAGGCCTGGACGGGTTCCGCGACCTGCAGAAGTTGCTCCAAGTGTAATTTCCTTCATCGCCGCGCTATATCTTTCGTGAGATATCAATTAATTATCCACTCATTCAATCATTCTTTTGCCCGGCAGGACTTGGAAAGCTTTCAAGAAAAACATTAAGGGTACTCAGGCGGAGAAGCTAACATTTACTATCGTACCGTGCGCCCAGCAGCCACAAGGGACGAATCTATGTGGATACTACGTTTGCGAGTTCATTCGCATGTTAACCACCGAGAAGCGGAACAATAATAAATTCAACGTAAGCAATAACATTCACAACTTTATTTATTTTCGTCAATATTTCGTTATCACATTGATATAGTCATACTCATCATCTCATTTTCCTATATAGGTCGACTACATGCGGGACACACTCGAACCAAAGGAACACCTACTAGGAATTGCGGAGGAAGTAGCGGGAGTTTTGCTTAGAGAAGTAATAGACAACAACGGCTTGTTTAGTCCTAATAGGCGCTCTCCCTCTCCCCAAGTTTAGTTAGTCCCGGTAGTCGTGAGCTCATGTATATATATATGCATGTAAGGGGAATCGACTTTTGTTTCCAATATTTGGTTGATCAATCTATATATAAATGAACGTGTGTACAACTTCTAGTACCGTATAAATATATGCAACTTTTATTTCGAATAAAAGGGGGCGGTGGCGGCGGGGGCGGGGTGGGGGGCTGCATCCCTCAAACCCTAAAGCAGCAGGTTTCTGGGAGCGCCACGTCGAGGACCTTTTGCCGCGGGTGGTAATACCGCCCGCGACAAAAGGGTCCGTCCACTGCGCCCCCGCGTCCGCCACGTGGTCGACCATATGTCGCGGGTGGTAAGTGACCCGCGACAAAAGGTGGACCTTTTATCGCGCCTCCGTTGTCGCGGCTGGCGGCCCGCGACAAAAGGGGCTCACCACCCACGGCAAAAGGCCTCTTCTCCACTAGTGCTTCTAGAATAATACCTACCACTACGCATCGCTTCCTCGCCACCCCCACCACTTTCACTATGTATTTTGTCCATACAAAGACAAAAAGTGTGAAGCCAAGGAGAGAGCGAACTAATCAATATCAAGGAAAAAATGAGGTGGACAACATGTACGCTTTCCATGTCAGAATCATGTAAGTCACCAAAGGGTCGCGGTGTAAAGTGAGCCACTTTTACAAATATAAGTTTCACATGTATGATTCACAAGTGAGCGCCCACAACTTTATAAGTTCACTCTTCAATAAAGTTTGATTTTTTCAGTTAAAAGAACTACCATATTCTTATATCTAAGGGTTCCCAATCAATCATAGGTGATCATTATACAAAGATCGTTGGCAAGAGTTCCCTGTCACAACCATATAAGAATCACACATAACTCTAATGAGCTTGCTCTTACCACTGCCCTTCTACCACCACCACACCATCTCTCTACACAATGTCCTCTCTAGCATGACTGACAGTCTGACACCCCCTCATGGATGTTGATGTCCACCAACTCCGCACACGTATTTTTCTTTCTTGGACAACCATTCTGCATCATCCTAAATTTCTCTATTATACATGTCACGCCTCTATCGTTTCTGTGTGATATTAACTATTTCTTGCAACTGTTGTGATTCTTCACCACTCACCACCTCCTAATCATAACTAGATGCATTTAATCTCACATCACCACAAAGCCACCATTGTTTCTTGCTTTTCCATCTGTTGACCTTTTCGCTTGTATTCTTCTACTCATGTTAGCCATGCCTAGTTGATCATGCTTTACCACAATGCCCTACACTAATTCAACACCTTCAACACCATATACATACCCCCACGCCAACATGCTTCATCGTCTCAACAATCTTCCTTAAGTGCCCCAATCAAACATCAGCCTCGGGATCCCTCTTAAGCTTAATGAACTCTGGTCAAGCCCTAAACCCTAGCACGTGTGACAACAAGGCAACACTATATATATTGAAAGATAAATGAACCAATTCGACTATCAAAACAAATTTGCAACGGTTCAGTATAAAAAAATCCATTATGTTTGATACATTACTTTCGTTGTGTAACCTTTGAATAACTTGAGTCGACGACTACATTCTCTCTCGATACAAAAATTGAAATTCTACACAAGGAAGTCTTGCTACTGCTTACACACTGCATTGTTAAAATATATGGCCTAGCTCTTTTCAATGATTGAGATTTTTGGAAAACTTGGATAATGCATCAATTTAATATGGTATCAGATGCTATTTAATATAAAAAAATGCAGTCCCCTATCTATATGTGTCTATCATATTCCCGTTTGTCCAACCTAAACGTGAATATAAGTGTTAAAATATATATCCTAACTATTTTCAACGGTTCAAACTTTTAAAAACTTCGCTAGTGCATCAGCTTCAATACATATTTAATCGGGTGTGACTACTTCTCAGTCGACTGAGAATTAACTTCGTTCTTAGTTAGATGATGTCATCAAAGTTTAGTTATACAACTTATGTTCCAACTTGTAACTAGCATAAATCAGATGCAAATCAAATATGTAAGACTTAACTAAACACAAAATTAGTTCTCAGCTAGCTGAGAATTAGTAAATCACAATTTAATCAATCAACCCTCCATCCTCTACGTACCATAGCTAGTCGCCCGGCCGTCCCCGACTTAACCCTCCGAATGCATCTCCTCGAGGGTGGGTCACGACTTCACGAGCTAGCTCAACCTTATCATTGTCCTTCCTATGGGCAAACAAGCCAGCACTGCGCTAGAGAACTTTGAGGTTCTAGCTATAGAACTATACTATAATCGACGTCGACATACACTTGGCTTCTCGTCCTACGCTCCTACATGGTGGCGTCCACTTGAAGATGCGATGGGCTCGACTGGGTCCTCTGAACTCACATCACAACCTAGCCCCTCTGGCCCTCTTTTCTTTAGCTGCAGCTCTACGTGCTCCCTCCACCGTTCCAAGTGCAGATTCAACATAAAATGAGGGAGCCATGTCCGATACTCGAAATCGGCTCACAAGAGCATGCTCCCTTGTAAAAGAATATTTTTTTCGACAAAGTTGTGAAAGAACATGACGCTCCCGATGTAAAAAAGGAAACCTGAGAAAAAACTGTCATGTCAAGGCCCACGTTTTATGTCTACACGTAAAATTCTCATGGACCAAATGATCAGTTGTGCGACCTATGTGCAAAAACAAATTTAGTGCTTAAAAATCCTCTCTTAGGACAACATGGTTTTTTTATGCCTAGGACACACCATTTGTTTTTTACTCTTCCCGACACGTGGAATCCACGAACATGGATGTCTTATAAAAAATGATTTTTAATTATGTAATATTTTAATGATTTTATTGTTCATCCGAGATTCATATAACTTCAGGCTGTGAGAACCATTTTCTACTGCAAGAAGGACACATGTGCGCACATGCGAGCATGCCTCCTAATAAAATGTCGTTTTAGACATCGACACAATATTCAGAGTGAATCTTTGACCGTATATTTTTATGTGAAAAGAATAGTACTCCTTCCGTTGATAAAAGGATCTCTTAAATTTATCTAAATTTAGATGTATTTAAGCACTCACTAAATAGTATCTACATAAATCTAAATTTGACAAATATAGGACATCTTTTTATAAACAAAGATAGTATAATCTTTTCCAAGAAAGCTAGGGAAGTACGAAACTTTATGTAACCAAATGGTGAACTAAGCAAAACTGACAAACAAGATCATCATAATCACCGCAATGCTAAGAAAATCATTTATCCTCCCCGGTGAGAAGGATATCATTATACTCATATGGTATGTGATATTAAGTTGAAGCTTAAACCACTGTAAGAAAGAAAAGAAGGTTAAAGCTGAGGTCATGTGTTTGGCTCAAAGGAATCTCACATGAATTTTTGGGGATTCCATTCCTTTGTAGTCCTTGTTTAGTTTGTAGGATTTGAATCCATATGATTTTTTTCTATAGTCTAGTTTAGTTTGTAGGATTTGAATCCATATGATTCAATTCCTTTGTAGTCCTTGTTTAGTTTGCAATTCCATGGGAAAATATCCCTTGGGTCTAAACTCATTAAAAGGTCTTTTCTCTCTAGGACATACACACAATCCTTATTCCCGAGATTTCCCCTTGATGCAACCAAATGACATGTATGGCAAACTATGGTGTTTTCAGTTCATTTAGGATCGGACATCTCATGCCATTATATTTCTACATTTTTTCTATTCCTTTATTTTGAAAAATCACGTGAACCAAACATGCCCTGAAATACCTCCACTTGACCTTCTCTGGGGAATCCATACCTTCACCAATAAATCTATAAACTTGCCATGTGAAAGGGGACTTGGGTTTTCCTCCAACACGTGGATACACAATGGTGGCTGGAAATTCAAATGAAACGTCAACTAGGTCAACATGTCCGTCATCCTGTTCACAAACTTGCATTTCTGAAAAAGAAGAAAGTGTTCTGCACATCGTGCCACTCCTTTCGACATCGCAACCACAACTTGCTTACTTGTAGGTACACGCCAATATTATCAAATTAAGGATGCGTGCGCCACTGGCCACCCAGCAACATGGTACGCTGGGACACGTGAAGGTCGCCCTCTCTCCCACTAAAAATACTCTAATGGGGACGCCAACATATGAGAGAGAAATCTCTCGACCTTTGGGAGTTAACGTTTCAATCTAATCGAACAATGTCGCATTTGGTCTCGCTGGTTTGCCACTAGCCCACTACAGCCTAGCTAACCTCATTAGTTTGGACTTTGGAGTTAAGGGTATCTCCAGCGGCGCGACACAAACGGACGCTGAGCGACCGTTTGTGTCCGCTTTGACCGAAAATGCGTCTGGCACCCTCTCCAGCGGCGCGACGCAAAGTGACCGGGCCGTCCGCGGAGACGAATATGCGCCAGGTTTGCGTCTTGGCGGACGTTCGGCGGACGCGCAAAGTGTCCGCTCGCTTCCCCACCGGCCCCGCCTGGCAGCGAGTCTGCATCGAGGGCATCGATTCAGGCGGTCAGCGCTTCCGCGTCTGCGCCGCAGCCTTCGCCATCAATGGCGCGGCGCGCTGTTCGCACGCGCACTGGCGGGCGGCGGCTGGGCTTCTGCGGCGCCTTCAATGGCATCGTATCCCGCGCGTGGCCGCCCTTAAAAGTCCACCGGCCGCGTCGCTCCTTCGCCCACACCTCCACTTGCACCACCACCATCGCAGCGCCATGGGGAAAAAGAATGACTTCGAGGCCTCCGGCAGCGGCAGCAAGAAGATCCCGCTCCCCGTCTCGGTGGGGAGGCTTATGCACGGCAAATGGATGCCGTGCGATGACGCCTGGTTCGGCGTGCAGCCGCACGGCGGCCGGCGGCTCAGCCGCCGCCGGTGCCCATCCCTCCAGTACATGCGCGCGAGCCTGATCGGACCGCGGAGATCCGGCGCAGGAGGCGGTATCTGCCGGCGGACCTCCGCGCCGATCCGGCGTACGTCATCGACTCGAAGCTTTGGCGTACGTACCTGACCACGGAGACGGACAGGAGACGAAGGGCTAGCTTCATGGGCGACAGGGATTATCCCTTCGGCCCTGCACCGTCGGCTCGTCGTCAGCAGGCGCCGACGCGTCGTCAGCAGGCGTCGACGCGATGTCAGCAGACGCAGCACAACGATGCCGACGACCGCGAGGACGACGACGAAGCCTACGCCGCGTTCGATGACGACGACGACTACATCGAGGCGCTCGCGTACCATAGCGAGTAGGTGAAGGACGACAGCGACGTAGTCGTCGCTGTCGTCTTCCACGAATGGCAGCAGGCCATGGCGGAGGGCCGGAACTTCGAGTTCCCGGAGACAGTGGCGTACGCAGCTGGGTGGCTGGGTGGGCCGTGGCCCCCCCTTATTTTTTGGAAAACCATTAATATTTAGTTATTTGGGTAAATTTTTATCACACATGGGCAGGAAAAATTAAAAATTAGGGGATGTGCCCACCCAACAGATTTCTTGTGCGTCCGCAACTGCCCGGAGAACATGACGGACGACGAGATGGCGAAGGTCGCCGTCCTCGTTTCCGAGTACGACACGCCTGTGCAGCCGCCGCTGCCCCGCTACGCCACCGCCGTCATGCCGTCGGGCCTATCGGCGGATGAAGCACTTCGACAGGCGCTCCTGGAGTCGGCGGCGCCTCCTCCACCGCCGCCACCGCCGCCACAGCCGCAGCCCTGGGCGCCTCCACCGCCGCCACAGCCGCAGCCTCCTCAACCTCGAGCACCGGCGGCGCGCCCCGCGTACGCTCCCCCGGATGGCTACTGGCCGTGGCTCATACCGGAGCTCATCGTGCTCGATAGCGACGAGGAGCAGCATCACAACGACGATGAGCAGCAGTAGGCGTTTAGGTTTTTTTTATGTTTTAAGTACGTAAATTATGTTTCATGCTAAAAAAAAAAGATTCATCCTAAAAAATGCGTCGTGCCGCTGGAGCCACCCCCGACGCAAACGGACGCACGATCGATTTCGACCAAAAGGACCGACGCAAACGGACGCACGCGGACTCTAAAATGCATCGCGCCGCTGGAGATGCCCTAAAACCTAAGTGAATGATACACCAGATGTACTTGAACACACCCTTTTGGTACTGTTGCTTGCTGCTGTGTGCTTTGCAAAGGCTTTTACCCTTTCGTGTACTGCTCATTCATGTTTTTCATCGTGCCCTTACTCGGTGGCCACTCAGAAAGTGCCTGCTCACACATTAAGATCTTCAACCCACATGTTTGGACTTCAAGTTCAGGTCTTACCTGTCGTCCCCTGGAATCTTTTGCTTCAGAAAAGAAAAACTGACAGGAGCTCTGCCATTAATTTGAAAATTACAGTGGAGACTGAAAACCGTAACACATCGTGCTGATTGACAGAGCTGCGCATCTGGACTGTGGTACAGCTTTTTTTTCAGTAACATCAGAGTGTCGTTTTACTGCGAGAGAACAGGTAAAATGTGTCTGTTTTCTATCTTATGTGACCAGAGTTTGCAAGCAATCCGTGTCTCGAAGTAAATGCTCTCGCCAACTCTCCCGCAGCACAGCAGTTGAGACTTGAGAGCAATGCTGCCGATCCGATGGGTACTACGTCAATGATGCGTACAGGGATGGATCATTTTACCCATCTCTGTTTCTCATTTATAGTTGCTTCGCCTGTCAGTGCTCTGTGCAGGGCAGCAGGCAGCCTCGCTCTCCAGATCTAAGAGCATCCTCACTCGTTGGCGCTCCTCACGTCCAAATCCGGCGAAATTTTCGTCCGGATTGGAGGAAGATTTGGCGTGGGGAGGAGTAGTTTCCCAGTCGTGTGCTCCCCAAGCGGCGTTTCTCGGGAAAAAAGAGGATGGCTCGGGGAATCCGGACGAAAGAGGAGACACGTGGGCGTGGGCGGTTGGTTTAGCTTCATTCGGAGTCCCGGGAGACCCGGGAAACCGAGGATGGCATGGGGAGTCCGGACGAAAATATGCTCAAATCCGGACCAAAACGAGGAACTGGGGGCCTGACTGGGCCATTTTTCGCCGTCCGGATGAAAAAAAGTGGCCGTGGGGGGCTCTGTGGGGAGACGAGTGGAGATGCTCTAACAACCAAGATGAGAGCATCTCCAACAAACGCTGTAAAAGGCGCGCGCGGCAAAATACCTGCCAGTTTGGCGCGCGCGAAGCTCCAGCAGACACGGGAAAAGGGCGCGCGCGGTAAAAATTTTGCCGCGCCCGCACGTTTGCGCTATCCCACGCGGGAAAATTGCCGCGTGCGCTACCGCGCGCGCTATAAAGACGACACACGCGAACGGGCCAGCGCCTCCCGCGTGCGAAACTTCCGCGTGTCGGCTCGCCTCTCCCGCCGCTCCGCCTCCGCGCCACCGCTCCGCCTCCGCGCCACCGCTGCCGCCTCCGCGCCGGACGGTCCGCCTCCGTCTCCGGCGCCATGCCTCCGCGCCGCCGCTCCGCCTCCGGCTACCGCGGCGTCCGCGCGCGGCCGGCGGCGCTTCGACGCCGAGGTTCGCTCCGGCGAGGAGCGGATCCGGCTCGGTACCTTCGACACCGCGCATGAGGCGGCGCGAGCCTACGACGCCGTCGCGTGGCGCCTCGGCCGCCCCCGCGGCGGATGAATTTCCACGATGTTTGGACGCGCGAGCGGCGGAGATGCTCGCGCCGCCATCGCCGCTCATCACGACCGAGCAGCGGCGCCGCGCCCGTGACCTCGAGCAGCGCCTGCGCGTGGCGGAGCAGGATGAGCGCCTGCGCCTCGAGTGAGCGCGCGCGTTCCCGGAGGACGTCGCTGCCACGGAGGCCTTCTACGCGCAGAAGGAGGAGGACAAGGCGGCGATGAAAGCGAAGAAGAAGGCGAGCCGCGAGAAGCGCCGCGCCGAGTCCGCGGCGAGGAAGAAGGCGAGGACCGATGCGGCGGCGAGGAGGAAGGAGGAAAGGAAGAACGCCGCAGGGCCGTCGACCGTCGTCCTCTCGTCCTCCTCCGAGTTCCAGTACACGACGACGTCGACGCCGGTGTCGGACACGACACTGAGTAGCTCCGACTTCGACTGGGCCGAGTAGTAGTTTTTATTTAGTATTTTCGTTTAAATGTCGCATTGTATCGTCGCACTTTAAATATATTCGTATTTTCGATCAAATTTCATAGTTTGTTTGATGAATTTTCAAAAAAAAAAGGTCGGATTAGCGGTTGTGACGCGCGCGGCTGCAAAATAGCGCCTGCGGCGGAGGTGCGTTTTCGCACACCAACGCGCGCTGCAAAATACAGCCTCCGCCGGGGGCAAATTCGCTATGCCGCGCGCGAGCGGTATACAGCGCGCCCAATCGCCGGTATAGCGCGCGAGATTTTACAGCGCCTGTTGGAGATGCTCTGAGGAGCACATCGGTGAATGCTCCGCGAGATCATAAAAGAAAGACGCTGCGAGGGTAAAGAGATTTTTTTTTTTGCGACAAATCCACCGATCTATTTAATAATCATCAACAGTAGTACAAATAAGCCAAAAAGTAAAGAAAATTACAAATTGGTACTCGGACCACCTAGCGACGACTACAAACACTAGCACGAGCCGAAGGCGCGCCGGCATCCTCGCCCTCTATCACCGAAGTCGAGGCAAAGCTTGTCGTAGTATAGCTTGTTGTAGTAGACATACGGGAAGTCGTCGTGCTAAGGCCCCGAAGGACCGGCGCACGCGAGAGCGGCAACCATCGCCAATGATGACAACGCGTAGATCGGAAGAGACTATCATGAAACCACACCAATAAACACGAAAACCGACCGGATCCCGGGGAGATCCGATGGGCACACAACTCCACGCGCCCTCCGTCGGCGCTAGATGCACCACCGGAGCGAGGATAGGGCGGGGATGACCTTATTCTGACTTCAGGATGTAGCCGCCGCCTCACCATCCCAAAAGATAGACTGAAAAGCAAACTAAATTAAGAACGGAAACTCCCCGCCGGTGAGGGATCGTGGTCCGCCACACCTCCAAGACCCCAAGGCCACCGGAGACGGAGCGGACCGACGGTATCGCCGGCGAGGAGGATGGAACCCTAGATGGGTTTTGTGGCTTCTTTCCGCCGCCGCCTCGAGGGTAAAGAGATTTTAATGCGCATTCAACAGTCAGCCAACCAAGCAGTGTCTTAACCATGCCGATTTCTTCCCTTCTTCACACTCAAATGAGCCCGGCTTCTGCTGGAAGATAATGTCCAGCGGATAATCCATGACCTGGTTGCAGCACCACCACTAAAGAAACACAGAGCACAAGAAAAAGTTGTCTCACCAGGACGATAATATTACCAGTTGGCTTGTAGCCCCTCGCAATTATCTACTCCGGTAAGCCACTCAATGTCGCTTGCGGGATCACATGCAAAAGGAATCAACCCCATCATGCTGCAAGAGACATATGAGACAAACAGGTACGAGCTGGTGGTAGTTAGAATTTAGACTTACCAATCTGCTGTCTGCACCGACTACAAGCATTAGTTAAAACACAGCTTTACACGCAGCTGCCTGTGTTAGCTTTTTTTTTTTTTTTGAGGAACACAGTACAAACAGAGACGCTCACATACACGTGCATACACTCACCCCTATGAACGCACACACGCACACCCTACCCCTATGAGCACCTCCGGAAGACTGAGCCGGCGGATTGAATCTTGAAATTCACGAAGTCACCACAGGCGCCTCGCTGTCGACGGGAACGTCGCCTCCCACTGAATGAATATTCCGCCTTTACGAGACACACAGATGTCAAACCTGGGGTTTGAACTCTGGTGGACTGGGGATACAACCATCCTCCTAACCACCCAACCTCAGGCCTGTGTTAGCTTTGGCGTAAGCAGTCACGGAAAACGCAACAAGAAACTGTTGCACTCCAGTCATCTACATCAAAAGCCTCAACGCAGGGGGAAACTCGTTGTTGAACCGGGCGGCATTTGCTCCCGGCGGAAATCGGCCTCCTATTGGTCTGTGTTGGTTGCGGGACCTACCAGAGAAACAAGCCAATTTTATACAAAACTGTCAATAAGAAGGGGAATACTTCAGGTGGGGACCCGTAATTAATGCTAGTAGCACATGGAAACTGCAGAGAGACAGGAAATTCCCCACTGCAGCGATGCTTGCCTGTCGGCCGGCGCGGCGCCTCGTTGATGACCGCAGCCGCCTCGTCGAACGCGTGCCGGCCATGAACCCGCCGCCGATGTCGACCACGCGCATGGGCGGCATGCCGAGAGTGACGGACGCATCGAAGATCGAACACACTCTGGGACGCATGAGTCCAGCCTAGAAATCAGCGCGGACGCGAGCTGCTCCTTGCAGACACAGTTGGTGATGACAGCGATGAGGCGGGCGACGAGCTTAACATCCTCGGTAGCTGGGAGCAGTGCCTCGCAGGTGCGGAGAACGGCCATGGAGCTGGCGATGCGCTCCAGTCCAACGGCCAACTTCGGGCAATCGGCGGCCATCCCCGCGACATCGTAGACCTGGTCGTCAAGGAAGTGTCGCACCGCGCTGACGAACCCGGCCATTGTCGTTCGGCAGCAGCCCAGGAACCCAGGATCCACCTTGCAGGCGCCGAGCCCACCCTCCGCTGATTTCACCCCAGGTGCTTTTCCTGATTCGAGGAGTTCATCGCGTAAATCTAAGTCGTGGACGGTGCTGTGGTGCAGGTTGTGGACATGTAGAGGCGGGGCGCCACGTCGGGCAAGATCTTGGGCGGAGTCATGGCGCTGTGGAGGTCGGTCGGAGCCATGGCACCGTGGAGATCGTGTTCGCAGCTGCGGATCCAGGTCGAGCTTCAATCTGCACTGGGTGAGATCCAAGGAGGATCCATGGCGTGGTGGAGGTCCCGTACGGCGGAGGAAGAGATGGAATCCACCGCCGCCATAAGTGCTCTGCTCTGATGTAGGAGAAGCAGAGGACCAGTCCCCTGCAGCCGCCAGGTCCTAGGGCGCCGGGACCAGTTCCTCGGCACCGGCGAGTCGAGCTCGACGAGCCCCACCATCCGCCTGGACAGCAGCCCGGACGCGAGCTGCTCCTGGCAGACGTTGTTGGCGATGACGCGGGCGACGAGCTCGACAGTCGACATCCTCGGCAGCCGGGAGTAGTGTCTCGAAGGTGCGGAGAACGGCCACAGAGCTGGCGATGCTTGAGGTTCCGCGAGAAGCCGCCGGGTCTTCGCTCCGGGACACCAGCGGGAACTGCGCGAGCAGCTAGCGTCGGCGAGCTTCTCCGCGAGCTCCTTGCACCACTGCGCAAGCAGCACCCATCCCAAATAATTTAGTCTATCTCCATAGGTGGGCCCCACACGTATATGTACTAGTATGTTCTATATTTACCTACCGTATACCAAAAAGGCTGCCTTTAGCAATGGGCCCCGCACGCACTGCTGGACCAATCAAATGCTGAGTTGAGGTGAGATCACATGCCGCCAGGTTCATTTTATTCACTCTCCAACGCAGGGCGTTATTCAATGGTACTGCTACATACTACTAGCTTGTCCTCAGGAAATTCACGGCGAATAGGGACAGGTCCAAGAATTCAAGCAACATAGATAGCAGCGTGATGATGAAAACACTACACTGCACTAGCTGCAGAAAGCACACATCTCGTAACCAGCAGCCCATTGCGCTATAGATAGAAAGTGAACATCTATAGGCGTCCTGTATTCTGCTGGCATGGAGCAGCATCGCTGTACATCAGTCTTTGCATCACAGAGGAGGGGTACTTGGTTGCTTGCAGGGCATGGTGCGTGTCCTGGAGACTGGCCTCGACGCAAAGAGATAATCAGGCTCAATCCTCCCTGAAAAAAATTCGAACAGAGACCTGATGCCACATCACAATATCACATGGCCCAAAATGTTGAAGACAACATTAATGTATGATACAGTTAGAAACGTACGAGCACAACTCCGGTGATCAAGTAGAAAGCAAAAAAGACACAACTGTAACGGGTGGTCCTTACCAACGTGTACAAACAGTACTAGTTTTGTACTTCAGACATTTGAGAGGTCTGTATGACTACGAAAAGAGCAACCGTCCCTTCTACCATAGCGCAAGCAACGGGAATCCATCACAAATAGAGGATTTATTACGATAAAGAGTCAGTCAGTAAAAATACTTCACGCCCTTAATTCGCACTAAAATGTTTCTCTCCAATCACATGGCACATTAAGTCTATCTTCCGAGAGTACTGTGACTTGGGAGCCTTGAAGGTGTCAATATGCCAACATGCTGTGGAGCTAAGCAGTTTTAAAACCTTTTTCGGTGGTTCTTTTCACTGTGTTCGCATAAGTACGTAAGTTAAATTGACCACATCACAGAAGATAATACACGACCTTATTGTTCTACCGTTGTCATCTCACTACTGAAGAAGTACCCAGGCGGTACCAATGTGCAATATGTGCATCCCAATTAACTGGAGGTAGAACAATGGCCAAGAATACAGAATCTCCAGAAAGTCTGTGTGACCTGAGTTTTTTGTGCCCCTGCACCCATCGTCAAAAACCCATCCTACTTGTTCTGAAAAGTTGTGGAAATAATTTAGTAGAGTAACCCACCCTACTTGTTCTGACAAGTTGTGGAAATAATTTAGTAGAGTCATAGCATACACACAACATGACAGAAAAATTGCAGTATTAGAGCATCTCCACCGGGGCGCCCATAGCGGCCCCAATAGCTTTTTGGGGGCCAGCGGCCAAAATGGGCTCGCACCGGCGCGTTTTCGAGTCCAATAGAAGCGCTGGCAACCCCGTGCCAGCCCCTTCGCGAAGGGCGCGAATCGGGCGCCGGCGCCTCGCGACATGACGGTTTTCGCAGGTGGGGCCGTCTTGGCAGCGACTCGAAGCGACGGGTCGCATTGAAAATGACGCGTGCCGGTTGTCAGCGTCAACCACTCCGTCGAAAACCGAAGCGGCGACGAGGACGGCAACTGGCCAAGCGGCGACCACCCACCTCCCCCACGCGCCTTCAATGCGCGTCCGCCGCCGCCCTTAAACCTGCACCGACGCACTCCTCTCGTCTTATCCCCCGTCTTCCAACCTTAGTCGCCGCGACCACCAATCTCGCAGACGCCACGCGACACACCCACCGCCGCAAACACATTACGATGGCACACAATGCCGAGGCCGGCGGCAGCGACGGAGGCGGTGGGCTCCGGTCGCTACAACTGACCTACGACGAGGCCGACATCCTCTACTGCCAGCGCATCCCCGTGCCGCTGCAGTTCAAGCTGCCGCATGGGTGGCACATGTCCAACACCGGCTACACCGTGCCGCCGCCGCCCCCTCATCGCGGAGGGGCAGGCGCACATGTCGCCGGCCAACAAAAGCCAGCCGGCGAACGCGCTCACCATCCCGGCGTGGTCGCTGCGCTTTGAAGAGGAGCACGCCATCGAGCTCGCGCATTCGGCCGGCTGCGACGCTGGCATTTCAACCGCGTTGGCCGACGGGTCTGGCAAGGTCGCGACGCTGACGGAGTACGGCTACCGCTAGCCCATCCACGGCGACCCCCCGCACGTCCCGCTGTACTACCCGCAAGCGGAGTGCATGGCGCCGGCAGCGCCGCCTCTGTAGAGGCCGCCGGCAAGGACGACGACGTCTTGGAGCTCGCGCACCGGATCGTCGATCGCCAGCTGCCGCACGGCTCGGCCTTGCACATGCCTCCTTTGGGCGGCATCGTCATCAGCGACGGGACAAGGCGCACATCTTCGGCTACGGCTCGAAGGACGACAGGGACGGTTCAACGCTACCGCCCCAAGGAGGAGGACGCCGCAGGCTCGGCACTACCTCCGCCGGCGAAGAAGAGGTGGTGGGAGATGGAGGCGCAGGCGGCCCTCCGTGGCAGTGATGACACGGAGGACTTCCCCGGTCACCACATCACCATCGGCCGCCACTCCATCGACAAGGACTACCAGCAGATCACGCTGGACCCGCGGCAGGCAGCAGTGTGGTCCGCCAAGGACCACAGCGAGAACTTCGTTGACCTCCCCGGTCCATCTGAGCTGCCGGCGCCAAAGGAGGAGGACGACTGGTCCTTCAGCTCCCTCTCCGATGACGGAGGCAGCAACTCGGACAACCTCGACTTCAGCGCCTTCGATGCACGCCACTAGTTTTTCTTTTTTAGTTTTTAGTTTAAATTCGAGTCAGTTTTGTATAAAACTAGTCAATATTCGTATGAATTTCATTTTTCAAATGTTATTTACATATGAATTTCTATTGGGGGCTGCCGTATTGGGGGGGGGGGGGCGCTGGTGTGGGAACACCATCCCCAAATGAAGGGATGCTGTGCCGGCGCCTATTTGGGGAGCGCCGGTGGAGATGCTCTTAACAGGCCCAATTCATAGCTCAATTGGGTATAGAGAAATAGCATACATCTAACATATTGAACTCACAGCTTGAGAAACGAAAATAACAAAATTCAGCTGCGGTAGTGTTAACAGTACAATTCAGACCCCAATTAGAATCAACTATTGTGCATGGCATGATGCCTTTTTTGTTTCTCCGGCTGTGAGTTAAATTTATGAAAAACTTTGTGACATTGTAGATATATATTGTGTCAATGTATTCAATTATTTCTAGAATCTTTTTATATAACTTCTATCATGGGTTTTGAACACCAGGTGCACCGGTTGCACGAGAACTTCTGGTGCATGATAGCATGAAAACAAGCTTCTACTTGCAATCAATTCATCTATAGGCCTCAAGACAGAGAGAAATGATAAGACTATTAGACTATTTTCTCCATTTCTTGCACCAACTCATGTTATCAACTAAAGCACGTGCCAGAAAGTATCTGGGCATCGATCGCTAGCTGAATTTTCTTTCATGATAGGACATATATATAAGGCTTACTTTGGTATTGTGGTGGCTTATTACACGGTTTCTTCTTTCTTGAGGACATAATAGCAAATTGAGAACATCTTCATAGCGTATTTCCTATAAACGCAACAGCAAAATTGTACTTCTTCCAGCAGAAGTAATCGACAATAATGTATTAAAATGCTAAAGATGAGATTTCAAATGACTGGCACAAATATAAAACCTCTTTTGTCAACACTTTTTTCATAACAAAATAGTAAGTGCAGCCTGAAAGAGCAGAAATTTTAGCATGACAGTTCCTTTCTCAAATTGAGTTAGCTACTTACAGGCTGAGGTCTCTATGATACCCGCGCCCTCTACCATAGCCCAAGTAATGGGAATCCATCACAAATGGAGGATTTATTGCGGTAAAGAGTCAGTAAAAAAACTTCACACACTAAACTAGCACAAAAATGTTTCTCTCTAATCACATGGCACAAAAAGTCTATCTTCCCTCGGTCTAGTATACTGTACTAGAGACCAGAGAGTACTTTGACTTGGGGGCATTGAAGGTGTCAATAACTTAACATGCCAACATGCTGCGGAGCTAAGCAGTTTCTAACCCTTTCCCCCAGTGGTTCTTTTCACTGTGTTCACATATGTACGTATGTTAAATTGACCACATCACAGAAGAACTTTATTGTTGTACTGTTGTCATCTGACTACTGATGCAGTCCCAAGCGGTACTAATGTGCAATATGCGCATCCCAGTTAACTGGAGGCAGACCAATGGTGAAGAATGCAGAATCTCCAGAAAGTTTATGTGACCTGAGTTTGCCCTGAGTTTTTTGTGCAACCTGTGCACCCAACATCGAAAAACCAATGCTATTTGTTCTAAGAAGTTCTGGAAATAATTTAGTAGACATACATACATCCAACATGACAGAAAAATTGCAGTACTAAGGGCCCAATTCATAGCCCAATTGGGTATAGAGACATAGCTTGCATCTAACATGTTCAACTCACAGCTTGAGAAACGAAAATAACAAATTCAGCTGCGGTAGTGTTAGAAATGCAAAATCTGACCATGAAATGGCCAGATTGATCTTAATAATCATGACAACAAGCTAAGATGATCAACGATACGACCATGGAGGTCCAAGACAGACAAAAACGGTAAGACTAGTCGACTATTTCTCCGTATGTTGCATTAACTCATGCTATCAACTGAAGCACGCGCTAGAAAGTATCTGAGAGGTGATTGCTAGCTGAGATTTCTTTCATGACAGGACAGATATATAAGGCTTAGTTTGGTATTGTGGTGGCTTATTCCACGCTCTTGAGGACATACTAGCAAATTGAAAACGTCTTCATAGCGTATTTCCTATAACCGCAACAGGAAAATTGTACTTCTCCCAACAGAAAATCGATAGAAATGTATTAAAAGTTCCATTAAAATGCCAAAGAAGAGATTTCACATGACTGGCAAAAATGCTAAACTTCTTTTGTCAACTCTTTTTTCATAACAAAATAAATGGTAAGTGCAGCCTGAAAGAGCAGAAATTTTAGCATAACAGTTTGTTTTTTCAAATGGAGTTAGATATTTAAACATAGGAATTGTCTCCTTCCAACAGTGCATTGCATCTAAAGAATCAAAAAAGGCTGCTGGATTAACAAAAACCACTTCCAAAGACATATATTAGGTGCTAATCAAGAAGTATTGACATCCATTTACTGCCTGATATAGCTCAGTCATATCTGTAGGTTCACATGATTCCTGACTTTTAACTAATTCGCCAAATCGCCCTAAGATTGACCAAAGTCAGATCACAATTTGATTGATTGAGGTTCATTCTAGTTTTTAACAACATAATTTCAATCAGAAGCTATCTAAAGACAATATAATATAATACCTAGACATTACAGCACATGTGCACAAATTTGTGTTCCAACGAAACAACTAAACAATGTCGTGCAGATTAATCGTTGCATTTTCCTCGAGAACTTTCAGTTGCTACTTTGTTCCTACTAATATCATAGCACTCAAAATATGCATATGGATCCAAAATTTTCAGTTCTCATTATAGTTGATATTCTGTTGAGATAGGTAGCACATAATATCGTGCCCAAAATATGTCTTGCTTCTATGACTATGGGGTCCCTTACTAGAACTTGTTCCACCCTCAAATTCACTATGCTAATTTCAAGCTTACTCGGGGAAGAAAACTGAAGCACTAACTAATCTCTCATCCATTTCCTCAATAATAGTTTCTCATACACTTGTGTTCCAACGAAACAACTAACAATGTCGTGCAGATTAATCGTTGCATTTTCTTCAAGAACTTTCAGTTGCTACTTTGTTCCTACTCACTCAAAATATGCATATGGATCCAAAAATTTCAGTTCTCATTATAGTTGATATTCTGTCGAGATAGGTGGCACATAATATCGTGCCCGAAATATGTCTTGCTTCTATGACTATGGGGCCCCTTACGAGAAGTTGCTCCACCCTCGAATTCACTATGCTAATTTCAAGCTTACTCGAGGAAGAAAACTGAAGCACTAACTAATCGCTCATCCATTTCCTCGATAGTAGTTTCCCATACCCTTGTGTTGCGCCGGCTAACAATATCCAATAATAGGCATCACATATATTACACCGTAACTAAAGAATGTTCGTTCAGGATCCATACCATTTGATGAGCGACCCAAAGAGGAAATGCTGCATGATGGGCACCTTCTCCAGCACTTCAGCCTTGTACATCTTGAGCAGCCCACTGTTGACCTTCTTCCAGTGCGGCACGCCGCTGATATCATCCAACATGGGCGAATGCTCGGCGAAGGGCCCCTTCTTCACCTTTTTAACGTACATGACACACGCCAGGTACATGTACTCCTTGGAGAAGTTTTCCAAGATGTCTGGGTTGTGGATGGACTTGGGCTTCATGTACTTGTGATCGATGAGCTGCGCAGCCCCGAACACAAAGGGCAGGAAATGGTAATCGTCTAGCCCCCACACGCCGTGCGACCCCGCAGGCTCCAGCAGGTAGGTGTCCTGCAGCGTGCGCATGAGGTCGAGGTAGGCAGCGAACACCCGCAGCACGACGGCGGGGAAATCGTCCTCGGCGATGAGCCCGAGGCGCGCCAGGCAGTAGAGGAAGGCGGTGAAGTTGGTCTCGTGCCCCGTGCCGTAGTCGATGCGGGAGCCGTTGCCGAAGGAGTCGAGCAGGTACGGCGCGAGCTCGACCTCGGCGCCGGCGAGGGTTGACGGGGACGCGGCGGTGGCGGTGGCGATTATTGGGGAGATGAGGTCGTTGACGGAGTGGGCGAGCTTCTCGTGCCAGAGGCGGAAGGCGGGGTTGCCGTAGCGGGAGCTGTGTGGGAGCGGCGGGGTGGAGGCGACGAAGGCGGAGAGCGCGGAGATGAGGTCGAGGAGCGCGGAGACCGCGGGGGAGGGCGGGGACGGGAGCGGGTCGGAGAGCTTGCGGCCGTGGACGGAGGCGGAGAGCGAGGCGACGAAGCCGAGGAAGTGGCGGCCGTGGGTGGAGGCGTGGAAGCGGGCGATGTCGTCGGGGGAGGTGATGCGTTTGGTGGGTGGGTGGAAGGCGAAGGGCGGCGCGGCGGCGGGTACCGGGAGGGGCTGCGGGACCGGGGAGAGGACGATGGCGGCGGTGTTGGTGGGCGCGTTTATGGCGGGCATGCGGATGGGGCGGTAGGCGGGCGGCGGGGAGTCCCCGGACCAGGGGGCGGGGGTGGGCGCCGCGGCGGGCGCGCCGCAGGAACGGCAGAGCGGGGTGTGGATGTGGGCGGCGTGGGAGGGAGGCGGGGTGGAAGACGAGGTCGAATCGGGGTTGGACATGACTGCCGGCGACGGCGGCGGCGGCGGGGGATCGCAGACGGCTGGTTTGGGTCGGTGAGGAGGGGTGGGTGACTCGGGGAAGGCACTGACTGACTGACGCTGGAGAAGAGGAGTTGCGTCCGTCACGGCGGAAATGGTTTCCTCTCCTCTGTTGGGCTGGGATGATACGTGGAATATGTATGCCTCTCTGGGTGGCAAGGCTCCTCCGGTACTTCCAGTGTACTGGGCTGAATGTAGTACAGTATGTCAAAAGAAAACTGGGCTGTGGTGTACTCAAAGTAGGGAGGTAAATGGTACACATAATTTCCTTTCAAATATTCATGGGACGGAGAGAGTACAATTTTTCAAATGCAACATATATGGACGCGGATATGGATATTGCATGTGCCGATATCCGATGGATATGGCAACGGATAGTATCCGCTATTTTCCGCGGATTATCCGACCTTCTCAATTGGGATAATCAAATTATATATGTCCACTTGACCTCTCCAAGTACCTAATTAGTAGTCAATGACAGCCTTCATATATATAACTAGATGATACCCCATGCTTGCGGCAGAAATATTTGTTTCACAATTAGAATTTATGAACCATCGGTTATAAACAAATGGCAACCACTAAGAGTTTTGTGAAATTGCATATGAAAATTGTATGTTTGTATGTTGGGGGTTTCCTTTCTTTCACGGATCGGCGAGGGGGTGAAATCCGCGTGAAAAACCTTTTCCGATGAGGCTATTGACGGGAACTAGAAATGGTTAGCCTCGTCTGGCACATTTTAGTGGAGGGCTAGAGCCACCGTTTTGAATGAATATTTGTAGAAACTGGTTATTCCTATCCTCTCTCACACTCTAAACCAACTAGTTGGCAACCACTTATTCAGTGGCTACCTCTAGCCACTTGAGAATATCCCTGAACCAAATAACCCCTAAGATTCGCCAATGCTTGTGGGTGAGGGCTCTCTAGAGGGGGGGAACAGAGGAGGCGAGCGGATGACGACAAAGTTGGAGGCTAGCGTCGGTGGAGGGAGAGAACCTTACGTTGCATGAACGTTTGTTTCCTCGTGCGAGTATTTGACAGTTTTATTCGACGTGTTGTTGTTCCGGTGTCGAGTTCTAAACGTGAAAGACATACTTCCGTTGTGCTAAAATATAGAAGTGCGTATTAGTTTTGATTGTCAAGGTATGCAAAGTTTGACCTAGTACGTAGAAAAGAAAATTTAACATCTACATCCTAAAACTAATGTGAGTTTTGCAGATGTAAAGTTTGACCTAGTATGTTTTGCATATGTAATTTCTTGATTTGTATAGATCTCACATTTTATATCCAGAAAGAAATGAAACATGGATGTTTTTAGCATATTTTGCATTATGAAACAAGTCAAACAACAACACTAGCTAGCAATAATCACACATGGTCCATGGAGTCGAAAAGCCAAAACATCCAATATTTCCAGAAGCACGCCAGAGTAGAACGTGCATCGGAAAAATTCATTAGGGCTCCTTTGATTCATAGGATAGGAAAATCATAGGAATATGAAAAACATAGGATTAAGATGTCATTCCTAGTTGAATCCTATGAGAAGATGAGTTTTCTTTGATTGCGACAAAGGAATTTTCCATAATGTATGACCTTATTTTTTTTCTATAAGATTTGCACTACAAGATGCCTATAAAATTATTTCCTATATGATATATTCCTATGAATCAAATAACTAGTGTAGAAAAAATCTCTTAGGATCTAAATCCTACACAATTCCTACATAAATCCTATAAATCGAAGGAGCCTTAAGGTTGGCATCATCCTACAATGCATGAAACTCACAGAGTACAATACAACCTCTCCTGCTCAAAGAACAAATTACGTTAAGTACGGATCAAACGAGACAAGTACATGCAAAACACAGTGAAGTATTACAAGGAACAGGAAATAAATAAATGAGTCATTTATTTCTCTTCGCGATGTCATGCATCTAGAGTGCTATAGCATCCGTTTTGCCTCCTTGGTCTCACGCGCGTCGTCACGAGCTCACAGCACCTACACAAGCGTCCTGCACTTGGACGTCGTCGGGTCCCACAGCGCCGGGAGCAGGTACTTCCTCCCGCCCAGCCCGACGGCGTTGTAGCTCGCGCCGGTGGCAGGATCCTTGAGTAGCGTCCCCGGGTAGCCGGGGTAAGCGCCGCTGCCGAAGATGCCGGTGCACGCCGTCGCGGCCTCCATGCCCAAGTCGCCCTGGTAGTACCCGTCCCCGTAGGGGTTGGTCACCGTGCCGGCGAGCAGCGCGGCGAGGCTGATCACCACGCCGTCCATGCCGACGTCGCCGCTCGGCGACACGAGCGGCGGCATCGGTGGCCCGTACACGGGCCTCGCGAACGGCCACGCGCACTGGCCCGGGCACTGCTTGGCCGGGTTGCCCGCCCACAGGTAGGTATACCGCGCTCTGCCGTGCGCGCCGGCGCTTGCGTGGTCGTGGACGCCGCACCGGAACATGCAGAAGGGGTCCACGAGGACGTCGGGCGCCGTGAGAACGGCCGTGATGGCGTCGCGGTGGTGCCCCGCGGCCTTCGCCAGCGCCGTGACGTTCTCCAGCGAGAGGGACCGGCCGAGCGACATGCGCTCGTCGAGGAGCTGCCGGCCGAGAATCAGGCGCGCGCCCCCGCCGCGGTACAGCGAGGTGACGCGCCACCAGGACGCCACGGACGGGCCGGCCTGGGCGGCACGGGGCGCCGGCGCAGAGACCGAGCGGACGAAGTCGGCGACGATGGCGCGCTGCGACGGGGCGAAGCGGCCGTAGTAGAGGATGTTGACGGTGAGGTTCCCCGTGAGCAGCGTGCCGTGGTGGTCCTGGAGCACGATCGGGTCGGGCTTCACCAGGAACAGCATGCGCGGGTTGTACGCCGCACACCCGGGCGCCGCGGCGGCGACAAGGAGGAAGAAGAGGCAGAGAAGTGGCAGGAACGACGCCCTCCTGGACTCATCCATGGAGATTGGCGAGAGAGATCAACGAGCTAGCTGTGATCGATGTGCGTTAAGCTTGTGTATGTTTGGTACGTTCGTCGATCACGTTCGCGGTGGGCTTAAATAGCAAGCTCGGGAGCGTATGGGTGGTAAAGACGACGACGTGATGGAGGTGGTGTGATGTTTTGGCGCGTCAAAGGAGTTAAAGAAAGCCATGTCGCGCGTGTGCATGCATCCCGCTCCGCGGTTTTGGATTCGAGTCGTCGTACGTTGCAGAGAGACACTGGAGATGAGTAATGCTACACTTACGGGCACAATTTCGTACGGATTAGCTTACGGACTGAGGTGGCAATGAACCACAGGCTGGCATCCGCATTTTTAGGATCAACCACACCAGATCACTTCAAATTAACGTGGCCACGTTGCATCCGTAAGCATATTCCGTAAGAGCAATCCGTAGGTGTAGGATTGGAAGAATGTCTGTGTGCCACTTGGTTCACAACGTGGTCGCAACAATTTTCATGGCTGGCTGCTGAACGCAAGCTGTGCGAGAGGGTCCTGTGTTGTGAGTTGTGACCGGGATGCAAGTCCGGCCGATTGGTTCATTGCAAATACTTTATGGGCGTTCAAAGATGGATTAAGCTATACCGTCGGCGCACAAGTGGTCTCGTTCTACTTTATTCTCCAAAACTAGAGGCAGGAGAATGTACAAGACAAAACTTCTCTACATTCTCATCATGCATGTTTTCACAGAATAATCAAATGCTAGTATTTTGTTTTGCTATTTCTGAATCAGTCCGAGGAGCTACATGCTCCCTCGTTCCAAGATTTGGCTAGATTCATATGTATTTACACAGCAAAATACATTTAGATATACTCATATTAGATCAATATGTGTCAATTAAGGATATCATCCAACCGAAATCCACATTTTTTTTTATTTCCACCATGCGTGCTGCAATGTAAGACTCGGTCCGTGTTTTCTTTTCATAAGAGCAGTCCATAGATGTATAATTACCGGTGAGAGATTGTCGTGGATGGATAATGGAAGTATGGAACTGCAACAATGGAAGGGGACGAAAAAATTTGAGATCGGGCGAACTTTTGAAGCATGAAAAAAATCGATGCAAAACACCACTAATTTCCAATTAGCGCAACATGAAAATATCATTAATTTGCACTGTAAACAATTAGTGAGTTAGACAATTACCAGTACACAAAGTTTGTCTTTCAGGTGGGCGATGGACAAGCAAAAGAAATGGAAAAATAATTAAATGAATTGCCGAATAAAGAAGATGTAGAGTTGACCAAGCTCAATGTTGATGCTAGTTTTTCAGAAGAAAATGGCAATGGTTCGTGGGGTGCAATTCTTAGAGTTGATGAAGGTAAAGCTATTATGTCATCCTTACACTACTGCCCAAAAACAGAACAAAATTAACTCCGTGCCACTAGTTTTTGTCGAAAAATATATTCAGTGTTCATTAGAATTTCAGTCTCTCGGAGCCAACACGTCCACAACCATGGAATTGTGTATGGTGCATGGCAACTGTTTTCCTGCAATGTGTGTAAGTTGCCATAGGCCCACACCTTCTAAAAGTCACCACCATAACTAGGTGAGTCGCGCGCACACACCACCGCGCGGACATTAAAATTGTGTAATGTTCGCACTAGATCGGCTTCCTTTTTTCGGTGTTCAATGGCACTAGCTAGGACCAATGTGTTACCAAGATGAGGAAACTGACAATAACAAGAAGATTCAGCAAAACAAAGATTTTACCAGTAGTCAAGACAACCTTTGTCATGAGGAAGTTATCTCCGGTCAGTATGCATGAACTTGATATAAGATTACATGCAGAACTAGAAGCGGAAAAGATGAGGAATGCTGGCATGAATGTTCCAATACATGCTAAGAAATTACCGAGGCAAGATTGGCAGCATGGAAGAAGATGAATACCCTAAGGATGAAGTTGATTTCAACTACTCTGAAAATCCTGATGTGTTTGCTAGAGAGGTTGGCCTTAGTACAGATCTGCACCTCAAGAATGTTAGCCTTCTATGTAAAAATATTGCGAGGTTTGAAAAAGATGGCCTCTCGTAAGAGTTGGTTAGAGCTAAGTATCCGAGGAAAAGTACTTTACTCATTGCAAACGAAGTCCTTCACATTCTCATTTTTGGTCCGGGGTAGTGTCAATCAAAGATACCTTCTACAGTTGCTGCAAGACAGCAAGAGAGTGCTAGGTGATGGTAGAAAAACTTTAGTTCGGGAGGACAGTTGAATCGGCCATCAACCGCTCTGTCGAAGTTTCCCGTCTATACAATCTATGCTACAATGTCTTTACTAAAGGTTTTGATTTTCTGAGATGTAGTAGATTTTTGAGAGAGGAAACTAAAGAAATGTGGCCGGAATTGTTAGATGTTTGTAGCCAAGTGAAATTAACTAACAAACCAAATAGAGTACGTGTCATGGTTATTAACTAAATGGTGTGTGTTTTCTGTCAAATTGAAGTATTATGTTTTTGGTAGCCAAAAAATTCAACTTCCCTTACAAAGTTATGTGGACTCTCAAGAAAACTTTGAGGATCAAAGATTTCTTTTGTTGGTTGGTGATAAGAATTAGGATTCTTAATAGGATCGATAGTGTGGTGGATGTCGGTACATTTATGTTGGTCTTTTCGTTTTGTTGGATAGATCACATGGCTTGTCTTGCTATCTGTTCAAGTCTGCTATGGGTCGTGTAAGAACCGTGACTCTGTGAGATACTTGAGTTTGTAATGAAACTCGGTGACCGTGTGAGGATCCTTGTTTTGAAAAGAAAAAGAGCTTCGGCCAATGTATCTCATGCCGGTCTTTCACAACAGAATATGAATGACCCGTTTATGAACTTCTTCCTGTAACATAGAGCCCATTTAAAAGTTGTATCCCTCCTAGAGTTCGTAAGGCCCACCAGAGTATAGCCCATCACAGCCCAGGCCAGCATAGCCTGTCTAACTAACATACTGCATCGTCTCAAAAAACAAAAACTAAAATACTGCTGCATCTTGTTTATTTTTTTGGTTGAGAAAACATACTGCCTCTTGTTTGTCGACATTATGAGACACGACTCAGTCACACGTGCGGTGCCGCATAATCATCCAATCGTGCCTTACGTGTCACATGCTGACCGACGCACGCCCTGCTCTCCGGTACGGCAACGTGGAGTTCGAACACGTCGGACCCTAATACTAGGACGAGTGTCGAGTAGGATAGGGTTCGATGGTGATGATAAGCATCGCCAAGTTCCAAGTTCAGTCACGTGCCTCCGCTTCTAAACCGTACCGTTCAAACCAATCAAAATGTTACAAAATACTATTAGTAGTACAACTAGGGTTAAAAATAAAACGGAAACGGACGAAAACATGCTTTATCGTTTTTGTTTCCCTCTATCTTGTCGGAATCGAAAATGGAATCGAAAACTCCGGAAACGAATATGAAAACGGAAATCATCGGATATGAATACAGAACGGATACGTAGCGGATACATTACGAAAACGGATATTTGCCACAACACAATGCGGCATAATACCTTGATTAGTAGACCGAAAGACACACATAAATAAAAAGACAATAAGACAAGATATATCACTTAACTTCGACAAGCGGTAATTCAACATAAATTAATACACATAGTTTAACAGCTGCATGCACACACAGTTATACAAAGTAATTACGGTTAGAGTAATTAGTGGACTTGATACGTGGCTAAGCCTGGTTTCATGTGTAAATGTAGGTCTACTAAATGCATGAGCCTCTCTAGGTTATATTTTCGGAAACTTTTCGTATTTATTTTTCCGGAATTTCCTCTGCCGTTTCCCTTTCTGTCGGAAAGGGCTCCCTCGTTTTCTTTTCCGTTTCCTTTTATGATTTTGCCATTTCCGTTTCTTTTCCTCCAAATGTCGCTTCCTTTTTCGTATTTGGCCCTCCATTCCCTTTTTCTTCGGAAACGGATGGAAAGTTTCCCTTTCATTTTCAACCCTAAGTACAACACACCGATTTAGATGAAGTGCGCATGATTTACATTTTACATGTGGAGTACGGAGTACTTATTTATTTAGCACGAGAATACCCAAACACAACCTGCGAAATATTTACGCATATATGCACTACCGTAACTACTAGAAGCAGCATGTACACGACGGTACGATCTTGGCTAAGATGGGCAGCGGCAGGGTCACTTGTCACTGGCACGGCACGGCACGGCACCACCGTCCCGGCAGTGTACCACTACACTAGCGTGGAGCAGGCGGACGTGGCGGGGTCGAACAGTGCCGGGAGCAGATATTTCCGGCCGTGCGCGCCGTGGGCGTTGTAGCTCGCCCCGGTGGCCGAGTCCACCAACAGCTGGCCGGCATACCCAGGGTACGCGCCCTTGCCGTACACCCCCGGGCACGCCGTGGCGGCCTCCAGCGGCGCGGCGCGGTCGCCCTGGTAGAACCCGTCGCCGAACGGGTTGGTCACCGCGCCGGCCACCATGCTGGCCACGTTGATCACCAGCCCGTCCATGCCCACGTCGCCGTTCGGCGGCGCCAGCGGCGTCGACTGGGGCCCGTACGCCGGTTGGTGGAACGGCCACGCGCACTGCCCGGGGCACTGCGTCGCCGAGTTTCCTGCCCAGACGTACGCTGTGTCGGCCTTCGCGTCCACGGGCCCGTGCCGCCCGCACCGGCTCATGCAGAAGCCCTCCACGGCCACGTCCTGCGCCGTCAGCACCAGCGCGATGCCGCCCTTCGCAGGCCTTGCCCTGGCCGCCAGCGCCGGGAGCTGGGACAGCTTCAGGCTCTTTCCCAACGAGCACGCCTCGTCGGAGACCTGGCCGGACAGGACCACCCGCGCGATCTTGGCAACGCCTGTGCTCTGTCCTCCACTCTTGCCAACGGTGGCCGCCGCCTTGGACAGATACAGCTGGTGGATGCTGCTCCACCACTGGGAGACAGACGGCGCCGGGGCCGCCCTCGGCGCGGCGTAGAGGAAGACCAGGAAGTCGGAGACGATGGCCTTCTGCGCCGCCGTGAAGCGGCCGTACCAGAGGACGGAGACGGGGATGTCCCCATGCAGCACGGAGCCGTTGTGGTACGTGAGTTGGTTGGGCTGGGGCTGGACCAGGAACATGAGCTTCCTGGTGGTAACTGACGCGGCTGCCATGTTTGTGGCAAGCACCATTAGTAGCAGGATGAGGAGGTTTTGCTTGGCCATTTGGGGAAGAAGGGGAGGGGTTTAGATTTTGGAAGAAGGTTCTTGCAATGGTGTTGTTTGTAAGTGCGTGGGGAGCAAAGGCAAACGAGGACCTGTTTATATAGGTCAGCCCGGTGCTTAATGTTTTTTTTTTTTTTTTTTTGAACAAGATAAGGGCCTAGAAGGCCCCAGAGTTTCCATTAGATCACACGTGGCAGGTAGACTGTTAAGTACAGATGCTAAACTAGCCGTTTACTGTGCCGAAAGAACCAAGTTCTAATGTTACAAATCAATTTTTTTTTGCGAAAGGAAAACACACTAATGTACTCACCAGTTGGTTTTACTCTAGAGTTTAGAATGCCCATCCTATAAAGGTTGTACGAGATTTGTCAAAATTTAAATGTATCTAGTATATATTCTCGATTATTTTCCCTTTATGTTTAACGAAGCTTTATCTCCAAACCAATATGTCGGTCTTAAAGCATCTTCAACATATTCCTAAAACTTGCCCTTAAAAACAAGTATAAGTTGCACCGAAAAAGGGGTTCACAGTTTTCTACGAGCTCCCTCTGTAAGATAGGATGTAAATGTAAATCTGCCACATATATGGGCCCACCTGCCCGTGCTGCCGCCTGTGTCCTCCCGCGCGGCCCTGCCCCTAGCCGCGATGGAGACGGGTTATCTGTGGCGAAGGCGAGCGGGAACTAGTATGTATGACGGGGACGAGATCCAAATGTGAACTGATGCTAAATTTTGGCCGGCGCGACCAAATTTAGCTAGATTTTGTCGAAAGTCCAGCGAGTCCCACAACAAAATGGAACGGATGCGTTGTAAAATTGTCCTCAAAATCGTTGATCGTTTTTAAGGGCATTGGGAATTTTGGCTTCAAAACTGAACAAAGAAAGTTCTCCAATGTGGATTCTTGGTGTCCTTTAAAAGTTTATGGGTCAACCGATACCGAATCGGGAATTGGTATTTGTTCGACTAAAAGTTTAAAAATCAGTTATTTTAGGGGTTTGACTATTTTTACAGGATCCATTACAGTTGCTCTTAATGCATCAAGCATTTTCAAGTCTGTCCATTTGATAAGGCGAAGCCATCTATATATACTACCTTTAAATCTTATCAACGCATTTGCCGTGATTACTTTTCATAGTATACAAATGTTTTCATGTGCAACCATTTGTGTATAGATTGACGTGAAGTAGTCCATGTCAAAGTCCTTAATAACCTATACATCGAGTTATTTCCTTTTTTAATAATCTTGGTTTCATTGTGTTTGAGATGTGGGGGGCAAATCTCTCATGATTGGATCCATCTGGCTGCCAAATTTGACTCGGAAGAATGCAGTTAATAGGAGTCATAATCCAATACTAATCCATAAGTCGATTGAGCAACCAAACCAAAAAAAATGTCAAGTATCTCTGGTCCGTTATTTTACAAGCAGATAAGCATGTAAATATTGACCTTCCAAACATGTTGTCTCTAGGCTCCGTTGTACACCAGTGTTTGTTCTCAGCTCACCCGAGCAAAAGATATTAACTTTTTAGACGTAAAGCCTCGAAACGAGTCCGACTTTAAATTAATGAATCCATCAACCGGCTAGGAGTTACACCATGTGTTACAATACACACGCGCCAAGCGTACACCGCAAACCACAACAAAAGACAACACAGAAAAGTAAGCCGAAGGATCATTTGATCCATGAAGAGGGAGCCTTGTCTTCTGTTGCACCGACGCGATCACGACCGTGTCCACGCCAACAAACCTTCACCGCACCAAGCCTGCAACTCAAGGAGAAACTCAACGATGGGCCGGCCACCTAGCAGATCTTGAGGAACCAAAGGAGCGGGGGTCTTGCGGTGATGCCTCCAAAAAGGTGAATGGCGCAAGAATGCGTCATCATCATCGGTAGAGGCAGAGGTCCTGCAAAGTTTTCACCCAGACCCGACAACCACCACACATGGAGATGGGGCTAGGCCCAGACCAAACTACATCCAAACACACTATCATCCCCTGGCGTTGGGATAGGCACACCGGCAAGAGATACAACCAGACGCCGACCTAGCAAAGCCCCCCAAGGCGCTAGGAAGGAAATCGACTACCGCACCAAACCGTCTAAAAGCAGTCAGGCCAACGTTGCGAGAGGGCTGCACACCAGCGAGAGGTCACACGATGCTCCACAAGACACTACCAGAGAAGCTTACACGAACCGAGGCTTCCAAGGGTAGCAGATTGAGGTGGAGGGATGGAGTCGATCATTTCAAACAGGGGGGCCATCATCGGGACGCCTTCAACACGGGAACGACACCCGCAGGTGACGCCGTCACCGGCACAGGCTAGAGCCATGCGCTGCTTTCGCCGAGGTCCAAACCTAGTTAGAACTTCCGGACGCCATCGCGAGGACGTAGAGCGAACAAGGCAGAGATCACTGCCGCGCCTCCAACCTAAGTAGCACTATGAGCTAGCCCCAACTAGACTCATCCGCAGGAAAACATGCTGGCTGGCAGGTTCTGGCCAGACCCAGATCTAGACGTCCATGACCCTAGATTAGCGGCATCACGATGTCCGCCATCCCCAGCGCGCAAGCGCACTTGCACAAGCACGACCAAATTGGTCGGATGGAGAACATACCGTAGTCGTCGGAGTAGCTGCAGTACTAAGCCGGCCCAAGGACCTCGTCCCAGATAGCTAGCAAGACGTCACCCCATCGACTCCAGAATGTCGCCCGCAACGACGAAGGACTGCCGGAGTTCGCAGAAGCACAGAGCTCTGACAACCTCGAACGACCAGGGTCAGGTCCAGCCCCGCCTGGCCCTGAACCATCCCGAATGCAACCGACGAGAGGCAGCGGAGGTGGCGCACCCGGCACGCAGCCGCGCACCCCTGGCCACCCTCCGATCGAGAGGATATGGCTGGGCCCTGCCAGGCCCAGATCTAGGACCATAAGCCCAGATCTGGCCGAGGCTGCATCCAGCCCCCTGCCACCCATCGAGCAAGGCCATGGTAGCGCCGGCCAGGGCCAACATCGCCGTCTGCCGCCCACATGGCCCCCAACGGCCAGATATGCGCCCGTTCGGGATGGAGCCGGTGAGCCTCCTCTCCGCAAGGACGGAACCCGCCCCATCGGGCCCTCCAAACGCACGGGGGAACGGAGATCCGCCGCCACCAGTACCACCGAGGCTTTTCCCGGCGGCTCCCACCGATGATGGTGGCAGGGGAAGGAGGAGGGGGCAGATCTTGGTGGGGGAAGAGGAGGCGCCCCAGCCGCCCGCCTAGGGGGAGGTGCAACGGGGTGTGGGGCGGGGGGAGGGGGGCGACGGGAGCGGGGACGAGAAAGATATTAACTAAGGGTCTAGCTAATGCTCAGCTGACTACCACGTCAGCACGCACACAGTAGTTATAGTTCGGTCAAACTTTGCAAAGTACCACGTGGCCGGCTCCGTTTATTTTCCAACGTTTTGGAAGGCAAGAGTTTATACACATGCACCGGCCGACAACCCCTAGCTAGACAAAACCAATAATCCGTAGATTCTCTATAGTTCATGTAGATCCTCCATGCAACCTTTAGAGCATCTCTAGTCGGGTCATCAACCGTCCTTCAAACACATCCGGATCGAGTATTTGGGGGACGTGTTTCATTCGTGCCGTGTTTGGGAGATGTTGTTCCCCAACCGTGTCACCCCCACGTCGGCCCTAAACTTTAAAATACTTCTTTTTTATTTAGTATATAGAAGAAATGTGTAGGTTAAAGAACGCTGAGCGGTGCAACATACACAAATTACATATAAAAACTTCAAAAAATATAAACAAATTTACACATAAAAATTTAAACTACTTCTTCTTTGATGGCCCTGCCTCGTCGTCCTCACCTTGGCGCTTCCTGCTCGTCACCTCTTTCGAATAGGCGGTGTCATTCGACGCATCGGAGGAACTTGTGTCCTCCTCGTCATCGACGGAGCTCGCCGGCTGCGCCTTCGCCCGGGCTGCCGCCGCCTCCTCAACCTCTTCCTCCTCCTCGGCCTCGGCCTCCTGGGCCTCCTCCTCCTCCTCCTCCTCGGCGCTGTCCGACGGCGTGGAATCATCGCCGCTGCTGGGTGTCCGGACTCTGTCCCACCAATGGCGCCATCCTGGAGACTTGCCCTCGCTGTCGGTGTCTGATGGAAGCCCTAAGAGGTCGCTCATTGTGAGAAGTTTGGATGAATGACTGATACGTCTCCAACGTATCGATAATTTCTTATGATCCATGCCATATTATTGATGATACCTACATGTTTTATGCACACTTTATGTCATATTCGTGCATTTTCTGGAACTAACCTATTAACAAGATGCCGAAGAGCCGATTCTTTGTTCTACGCTGTTTTTGGTTTCAGAAATCCTAGTAACGAAATATTCTCGGAATTGGAGGAAATCAAGACCCAGGGTCCTATTTTGCCACGAAGCTTCCAGAAGACCGAAGGGGAGTCGAAGTGGGGCCACGAGGGGCCGCCACTATAGGGCGGCGCGGCCCAGGTCTTGGCCGCGCCGACCTGTAGTGTGGGGCCCCGTGTGGCCCCCACGTTGCCCTTCCGCCTACTTAAAGCCTCCGTCGCGAAACCCACGATGCGAAGAACCACGATACGGAAAACCTTCCGGAGACGCCGCCGCTGCCAATCCCATCTCGGGGGATTCACGGAGATCTCCTCCGGCACCCTGCCGGAGAGGGGATTCAGCTCCCGGAGGACTCTACACCGCCATGGTCGCCTCCGGAGTGATGAGTGAGTAGTTCACCCCTGGACTATGGGTCCATAGCAGTAGCTAGATGGTTGTCTTCTCCTCATTGTGCTTCATTGTTGGATCTTGTGAGCTGCCTAACATGATCAAGATCATCTATCCGTAATACTCTATGTTGTGTTTGTCGGGATCCGATGGATAGAGAATACCATGTTATGTTAATTATCAAGTTATTACATATGTGTTGTTTATGATCTTGCATGCTCTCCGTTATTAGTAGAGGCTACGGCCAAGTTTTTGCTCTTAACTCCAAGAGGGAGTATTTATGCTCGATAGTGGGTTCATGCCTGCATTGACACCGGGACGGTGACAGAAAGTTCTAAGGTTGTGTTGTGCTTGTTGCCACTAGGGATAAAACATTGATGCTATGTCCGAGGATGTAGTTATTGATTACATTACGCACCATACTTAATGCAATTGTCCGTTGCTTTGCAACTTAATACTGGAAGGGGTTCGGATGATAACCTCGAAGGTGGACTTTTTAGGCATAGATGCGGTTGGATGGCGGTCTATGTACTTTGTCGTAATGCCCAATTAAATCTCACTATACTTATCATGACATGTATGTTCATTGTTATGCTCTCTCTATTTGTCAATTGCCCGATCGTAATTTGTTCACCCAACATGCTTTTATCTTATGGGAAAGACACCTCTAGTGAGCTGTGGACCCCGGTCCATTCTTTAATACTGAAATACAAATCTGTCTGCAATACTTGTTTCTACTTGTTTTCTCGCAAACAATCATCTTCCACACAATACGATTAATCCTTTGTTACAGACAAGCCGGTGAGATTGACAACCTCACCTGTTTCGTTGGGGCAAAGTACTTTGGATTGTGTTGTGCAGGTTCCACGTTGGCGCCGGAATCCCTGGTGTTGCGCCGCACTACATCCCGCCGCCATCAACCTTCAACGTGCTTCTTGGCTCCTCCTGGTTCGATAAACCTTGGTTTCTTTCGAGGGAAAACTTGCTGCTTGTGCGCATCATACCTTCCTCTTGGGGTTCCCAACGAACGTGTGAGTTACACGCCATCAAGCTCTTTTTCTGGCGCCGTTGCCGGGGAGATCAAGACACGCTGCAAGGGAGTCTCCACTTCTCAATCTCTTTACTTTGTTTTTGTCTTGCTTTATTTTATTTACTACTTTGTTTGCTGCATTATATCAAAACACAAAAAAATTAGTTGCTAGTTTTACTTTATTTACTGTCTTGCACTCTATATCAAAAACACAAAAAAATTAGTTTACTTGCATTTACTTTATCTAGTTTTCTTTATTTACTACTGCTAAAATGGCCACCCCTGAAAATACTAAGTTGTGTGACTTCACTAGCACAAATAATAATGATTTCCTATGCACACCTATTGCTCCACCTGCTACTACGAGCAGAATTCTTTGAAATTAAACCTGCTTTACTTAATCTTGTTATGCGAGAGCAATTTTCAGTGTTAGTTACGATGATGCTTGCTGCCCATCTCAATAATTTTGTTGAACTATGTGAAATGCAAAAGTATAAAGATGTAGATGGTGACATTATAAAATTAAAATTGTTTCCTTTCTCATTAAGAGGAAGAGCTAAATATTGGTTGCTATCTCTTCCTAAGAATAGTATTGATTCCTGGACTAAATGCAAGGATGCTTTTATTGGTAGATATTATCCCCCTGCTAAAATTATATCTTTGAGGAGTAGCATAATGAATTTTAAACAATTGGATAATGAACATGTTGCTCAAGCTTGGGAAAGAATGAAATCTTTGGTTAAAAATTGTCCAACCCATGGACTGACTACTTGGATGATCATCCAAACCTTCTATGCAGGACTAATTTTTTCTTCGCGGAATTTATTGGATTCAGCTGCTTGGAGGTACCTTTATGTCCATCACTCTTGGTGAAGCAACAAAGCTCCTTGATAATATGATGGTTAATTACTCTGAATGGCACACGGAAAGAGCTCCACAAGGTAAGAAGGTAAATTCTGTTGAAGAATCCTCTTCCTTGAATGATAAGGTTGATGCTATTATGTCTATGCTTGCGAATGATAGGACTAATGTTGATCCTAATAATGTTCCGTTAGCTTCATTGGTTGCTCAAAATTCTAGGCCATATCCTGCTAATGGTAATTCTTATGGTAGATATGTTTCACCTAATGAGGAAAAGATGTTAGAAATTGAAAGATCCACCAAGAGCTTTATGCAATCACAATATGAGCAAAATAAATTGTTTACTAAAACTATGAATGAACAATCTACCTTGTTGAAGAATATAGGAAATCAACTTGAAAATCTGAATATGGAGATTTACGGGTTGCAAACTAAACTTGCAAATGCTGAAACCCGAATCTCATACATGTCTGCGTCACAATCTTCTTTAATTAATAAAATGGCTGCTAAACCTGAGGATATTGAAAATAAAATTGTTACTACAGCAAATGCCATCCAAGTTAGAATTAATGAGAATATAAGATTAATGGCTGAACTGCGTGCTAGGTGGGATAGAGAAGAAAATGAAAAACTAGCTAAAGAGGAAAATGTAGCTAAAGTTTGGACTATTACCACTACTAGCAATGCTAATGATTCACATGTTGCTGCACCCCCTACTATCAATGGTAAAATAATTGGTGTTGGCAATGTTTCTACTCCTAGTGCAAAGCGCGCAAAATTACCTGAAACTGCTAAAGCTACTGAAAGCATGCGTGATAAAGCTGCTGAAATTTTTTCCAACCTTGGGGATGATAATCCCATTGCTTTAGATTGTAATGATTTAGATTTTGATGATTGCCACATCTCTGAAGTTATAAAGTTCTTACAAAAACTTGCTAAGAGTCCCAATGCTAGCGCTTGTAAACTTGGCTTTCACGAAACATATTACAAATGCTCTCATAAAAGCTAGAGAAGAGAAACTAAAACTTGAAACTTCTATTCCTAGAAAGCTAGAGGATGGATGGGAGCCCATCATTAAAATGAGAGTCAAAGATTTTGATTGTAATGCTTTATGTGATCTTGGTGCAAGTATTTCTGTTATGCCTAAAAAAGTCTATGATATGCTTGACTTGCCACCATTGAAAAATTGTTATCTGGATGTTAATCTCGCTGAGAATGCTAAAAAGAAACCTTTGGGGAAATTTGATAATGTTCATATTATGGTTAACAATAACCTTGTCCCCGTTGATTTTGTTGTCTTGCATATTGAATGCAATGCATCTTGCCCCATTATATTGGGAAGACCTTTTCTTCGAACCGTTGGTGCTACTATTGATATGAAGGAAGGTAATATTAAATATCAATTTCCTCTCAAGAAAGGTATGGAACACTTCCCTAGAAAGAGAATGAAGTTACCTTATGATTCTATTATTAGAACAAATTATGATGTTGATGCTTCGTCTCTTGATGTTACTTGAGTCACACTTTCTGCGCCTAGCTGAAAGGCGTTAAAGAAAAGCGCTTATGGGAGACAACCCATGTTTTTACTACAACATTTTTGTTTTATATTTGAGTCTTGGAAGTTGTTTACTACTGTAGCAACCTCTCCTTATCTTAGTTTTATGTTTTGTTGTGCCAAGTAAAGTCTTTGATAGTAAAGTAAGTACTAGATTTGGATTACTGCGCAGTTCCAGATTTCTTTCTGCTGTCACGAATCTGGGTCTACCTCCCTATAGGTAGCTCAGAAAATTAAGCCAATTTACGTGCATGATCCTCAGATATGTACGCAACTTTAATTCAATTTGGGAATTTTCATTTGAGCAAGTCTGGTGCCCTAATAAAATCCATCTTTACGGACTGTTCTATTTTGACAGATTCTACCTTTTATTTCGCATTGCCTCTTTTGCTATGTTGGATGAATTTCTTTGATCTATTAATGTCCAGTAGCTTTATGCAATGTCCAGAAGTGTTAAGAATGATTGTGTCACCTCTGAACATGTTAATTTTTATTGTGCACTAACCCTCTAATGAGTTGTTTCGAGTTTGGTGTGGAGGAAGTTTTCAAGGATCAAGAGAGGAGTATGATACAATATGATCAAGGAGAGTGAAAGCTCTAAGCTTGGGGATGCCCTGGTGGTTCACCCCTGCATATTCTAAGAAGACTCAAGCGTCTAAGCTTGGGGATGCCCAAGGCATCCCCTTCTTCATCGACAACATTATCAGGTTCCTCCCCTGAAACTATATTTTTATTTTGTCACATCTTATGCACTTTGCTTGGAGCGTCGGTTTGTTTTTGTTTTTTTGTTTTGTTTGAATAAAATGGATCCTAGCATTCACTTTGTGGGAGAGAGACACGCTCCGCTGTAGCATATGGACAAGTATGTCCTTAGGCTCTACTCATAGTATTCATGGCGAAGTTTCTTCTTCGTTAAATTGTTATATGGTTGGAATTGGAAAATACTACATGTAGTAATTCTAAAATGTCTTGGATAATTTGATACTTGGCAATTTTTGTGCTCATGTTTAAGCTCTTGCATCATATACTTTGCACCCATTAATGAAGAAACACTTAGAGCTTGCTAATTTGGTTTGCATATTTGGTTTCTCTAGAGTCTAGATAATATCTAGTATTGAGTTTTGAACAACAAGGAAGACGGTGTAGAGTCTTATAATGTTTACAATATGTCTTTTATGTGAGTTTTGCTGCACCGTTCATCCTTGTGTTTGTTTCAAATAACCTTGCTAGCCTAAACCTTGTATCGAGAGGGAATACTTCTCATACATCCAAAATCCTTGAGCCAACCACTATGCCATTTGTGTCCACCATACCTACCTACTACATGGTATTTATCCGCCATTCCAAAGTAAATTGCTTGAGTGCTACCTTTAAAATTCCATCATTCACCTTTGCAATATATAGATCATGGGACAAATAGCTTAAAAACTAGGGATTTCTATTTTCGTGCCCCTGCTTCGTTAGTTGTACTCAGTTTTCCCCAGCTCGTTAGTTTTTCCTCAGTTTTCCCCTCCCTCTAGTTTGAAACCCCTCGAAGACGCGGGTTGCCGTCGGGTCGGAGGCCTTACCGTTACCGTGAGGTCGGTTCCTCGCCGACCGTCTCGTGCCGACGGGTGGATCCATCTACCGCCGACGCGTGGGCCGTTTTATTTCCTGATTGTATACGCGGTGCTGCCAATGACAAATGGGGCCGCTCTATGGGGCTGCCGCAGCCAATGACCGGTGGGTCGTCTATTTATTTATAGAAAATTATATATTGCCGCTCTGTGGGGCCTCCGCAGCCAATGACCGTTGTGGTCGTCTATTTTATTTAGAGAATATAATATAGAGCCGCTCCGTAGGGGCCGCCTCAGCCCATGGCACGTGACTATTTTCGCAGCTTAATCTAAAGTGACTCTTATGCTAAACATTGTGCATCCCGACGTTGACCTAGCAGGTGGTGGCGAGCATAGCCGTTCCGACCATGCCGATATCGGCATCGGCATCGGCATCGTTTGGAGGATGTGGTGCTCGAATAATAGTGGAAATGGGATGTTATTTTTTACATGCATAATATATAGAAAATAGCTAGATCTCTAAATCGATGCATATGAAGCTACATATATATTCTTGGTCATAATCCCCTTAATTATCTAAAGGGGATGGATGCATGGCTTCACGTCGTCGTCGCTTTCATCGTCGGTATCTTCGTCGTCCGAGTAGTAGTACCTCCCGCACATTGTTCCGTCGAACACCTTCATCGTGAGCACATCATCGCCTTCATATTTGAAGTGTACGAACCAGCCGAAATCCACACCGTGCGCGATGGCGAATTTCTCCCAGCCCTTGTCGAGGTACATCCGGCCTTGTCCGTCAAATAGGACCTCCACGGTCCAGAGACGAGGACCGCGGTCAGCTGCTCGCGAGATACACCTTAGCTGGCTCCTTGCCGTCAAGATAGTCCGCAAATTTTTTTGGGAGTTCCTGCAAAGAGATCGAGCGCCGATCGTTTGAAATTAGGGAACCCTTGAAATTAAAGGTTTTTTAGAACATGCCCATAATTAATCACATGCATCATATATGTGGGAACGCGTACGTACCTTCTTGACCAAAGGGTCTTCATAGACGACGATGAAGAACTCCTCTATGATCAATGGCGGTGTTGACGGTGGTGGTGGCAATGATGATGATCCACTTCCCCTTCCCCTTCCCCTTCCCCTTCCCCTTCCCCTTCCGGTCCGCGTCCGAGACGTGGAAGCCATGGCAATGGATAAAGTGTATGTGAACGAAAAGAAGAGAGAGGCGGAACCTATTGACACAAGGGATGGCCGTGTGGGTGTTTATAAGGGAGAGATGACCGTTGTAGGGTTTACACAATAAAATAAGGAGGAGATGACCGTTGTGGGGGTTTATACACAATAAATTAAGGAGGAGACGACCGTTGTGGGGGTATAGTTTATCATTTTACCGTGAAAAGTAATGCCTAAAAGGAAAGTAATGGCTACAAGAAATCGGTGATGGTTTATCGTTTTTTGCGTGAAAAGTAATGGGTACAAGAAATGGGTGATGGTGTATCATTTTTTGCGTGAAAAGTAATGGCTACACGAAATGGGTGATGGTGTATCATTTTTGTGCGTGAAAAGTAATGGCTACAACAAATCGGTGATGGTTTATCATTTTTGTGCGTGAAAAGTAATGGCTACAACAAAATCGGTGATGGTTTATCATTTTTTGCGTGAAAAGTAATGGGTACACGAAATGGGTGATGGTGTATCATTTTTGTGCGTGAAAAGTAATGGCTACAAGAAATCGGTGATGGTTTATCGTTTTTGCGTGAAAAGTAATGGGTACAAGAAATGGGTGATGGTGTATCATTTTTTGCGTGAAAAGTAATGGCTACACGAAATGGGTGATGGTGTATCATTTTTTGCGTGAAAAGTAATGGCTACACGAAATGGGTGATGGTGTATCATTTTTGTGCGTGAAAAGTAATGGCTACAACAAATCGGTGATGGTTTATCATTTTTGTGCGTGAAAAGTAATGGCTACAACAAAATCGGTGATGGTTTATCATTTTTTGCGTGAAAAGTAATGGGTACACGAAATGGGTGATGGTGTATCATTTTTGTGCGTGAAAAGTAATGGCTACAACAAATCGGTGATGGTTTATCATTTTTTGCGTGAAAAGTAATGCCTAAAAAGAGTTTATAATTTAGCTCGTGAAAAATAATGCGAGAAAACCAAACTTTGCGTGAAGCTAACCGACGACGAGAGAGAGAGAGGGTGGTGGCCCCGACCGAGAGAGAGAGATAGGGGTTATCCTGCCCGTTAGATCATACGATCAACGGTCGTCGGGCACGATCCGCGTGACATGGGCTAGACCAATCGGGGCAATGTTGGGCGTCCGTGAGAGTTTGTGAAGGGAGAGGGCAAAGCTGAGTAGTATCAAGAAACCAAGGGCAAGTGAGTAGTAAACGGACTAAGGGATTCAAATATGAGATTTAAAAAATGGAAAATGCGTGTTTTGTACAATGAAACCCATCTTGGCCTACCTCAAACTATTTGCAATACAAATCTACATGAGTGTGAAAATTATGGTCTCATTCGGACAAAGTATGTTTTGGGGAAAGCTGTTTTGGGTAGGGCTTATTATGGAAAACCATGCACCTTCATAGCTACTAGGTGATTTGAGAAGTGGCAATTTGTGGTGAAACTTGATTTATCTACGATTTATCTATGATTTGAGAAGTGGAAATTTGTGGTGAAGACTCCATGAGTAAGTGCCACTCCTTTTCGGAATTTTTTGCACATTAAATAACTCATTTAACTAGTTAATCCCATTTGTTGACTCTCGTTGACCAGCCACTTGAGGGTAAAACTGAGTATATTGCACTAGCCGATATTAGCACTCAAGGTGAAAGCTGAGCATACAAAAAATGCTAGTATATGACTCGAGGGTATACATGAGTATATCTAAATTTCCGGGGTTAGACTCGAGGACGCGTGTTGCGGTGCGAAGTGGAAGAAGTGCCATTGTTGACGCGTGTCATGGTGCGGACGTGGAAGACGTGCCATTGTTGACTCGGGTCGCATTTAGGACGCGTAAGCCCCTCTCTCCCTCCCTCTCGCACACGAGTACGTCTCATTATCGCTCACGCACGAAACCACCCCTCTCACGTCCCATCAACTTCTCCAAAAAACCCCAACCGCCGTACGAGCCCTCCCCGCCGGCGATGGAGAAGAAGAATGCGCCGGCGGCCATCGCCCCGAGCCCGTCGCCTCCGAGCCCGTCGCCTCCGAGCCCGTCGCCGCCGAGCCCGTCGCCGCCGAGCCCGTCGCCGCCGAGCCCGTCGCCGCCGAGCCCGTCGCCTCCGAGGGCGGCGCATCCGAGGGCGGCGCATCCAAGCGCGGCGCCTCCGTGAACCGGGCCGGTCTCACCGGCCGACGGACCACTTCACAAGATCGGCGAATGCTTATTGGCCAAAGAGGAGTACGTGGACAGCTACTCTGCTATGAGGCAAGTCCGTAGAAATTGGCGCTCGGGTTTACCCGATCCCGACGTGCACCCGCACGAATGGATCATGCTACACCACGCCCTTCCACGCGCCGCTGAGTTCACCTTCCTCCATCTCGGCACATCCCGCTACGTCACCATAGATCTATCTGCAGTTCGTGCAAGGTTCAAATTCCTCGGCTTTTCCCGTGGCGTCACCATAGATCTTATTTTCAATCTTAGTGCTTGAATGTTATCTTTTCAATATATTTTAGATTCTACTTCCTCGGCTTTTCCCGTGGCGTCATCGTGCTTGCCCGGAAGAACCCACCGCACAAGATACGGCTGCTGAACCCACTCACAAAGAAATCGAACACGATGTTTGAGGCGCGGATGCCATCTGTTTTTCCGAAATCGGTCGCTGTTATCAAATCCCCGACTATGGTCTTCGTTGCCACACATTACCCGCCGGAAATTGGTTGGGTCGATGAGAGCACTCCAACTAAGCATATAAATGAAGATGGGGATTGGGGAGAAGGAAGATTTTCGATCAAGAACCATGGTTTCCGTTCCATTACCCCGTTCAATGGTGAACTGTATGCGTAGGCTGCGGACAATTTTGAGATCGGAAGAATAGTGTGCACCAATATACGGTTGCAGCGAGCGCGCGAGCACCTTGTCAAGATGGAGACACTAATTTCATTTCCAGAACTTGGACGTCGAAGTTCTACCTTGTGGAGTCGGATGGTGAGCTGCTGCTTGTGTTGTTGGTCGGCGCGGCTTTGGCGGGCAGACCATTGGTGTACCGTGTGGACACTCGGAGCCGCTCTCTCCATCCGGTCACTAACATTGGCGGTAATGCCTTCTTCGTGAATTATATCCGGTGTATCTCCGTCGACACCAGAGTGTACCCGACACTTCAACCTGGCAGCATCTACTACACGGATTTGGGTTATATCAGAGCGTACTCTCATGATACAAATGCACGGGATGAGTGGCCACTACGTGTGGATAGAATAGGATTCTACGGTTTGAGAAATGAACACGAGGCCATACCGTTTGGAGGATGTATTGGCCTCACACTTGCAGACGGAAGGAGTTCAATGAATATTTCCTTGGGGAATTGCACGAATGGAGCGACGGAGAAATATATGAGGAGGAATGAAGAACAAATTCATTCATCCTAATCTTCTTGTTGTCCATACATTGCGTGCGTGATCTTGTATATTTTTGCAGCTTAGTTTGTCGTGAACATTAACAATGTTATTGGCTGCTTTTGGCTGCTGTATGCAGTTTACCTATGTATTATACTTAGTTTTCCGATTATGCTTCGTCGTGAATTTATCATATAATAGCTTCTAGATTTGCTACTAGATTTGCTGCCATATTGGGCAAAAACGAGGGCCAAAAGGCATAAATAACCCCAAAGATTTGCTACTAGATTTGCTGCCATATTGAAGAAAGACAGAAATAGAAGCTTCTCTAGATTTGATACTAATTTGGTGAAAAAGACGAGAGAGAGAAAGAGGGGAAAAGGTGCTCTTAAAAATGCCAATTTGGGCCGAGAGAGACAAAACCCAGCTCCTGCTCACGTGCAACCAAACGCTTCTCGTCCCGTCCCACGCGGTCCCTTTCTACCAGCCCCACGCGACGCGGCCCCACACGACGCGGCCCCACGGACGACGCGGCGCAACACGTCGGCACGAACGTCCAAATAAACGGATTCCTTCCGTCCGAGCTCCTTCTGCGGGTCTTCGGACAAAGGCTAGGGTAAAGCGAGGAAAAACTAAGGGGTCGGGGAAACTGAGCACAACTAAGGACCCGAGGGCACGAAAATAGAAATCCCTAAAAACTATTGTGGTATTGAATATGTACTTATGCACTTTATCTCTTATTAAGTTGCTTGTTGCGCGATAACCATGCTTCTGGGGACGCCATCAACTATTCTTTGTTGAATATCATGTGAGTTGCTATGCATGTCCATCTTGTCTGAAGTAAGAGAGATCTACCACCTTAATGGTTGGAGCATACATATTGTTAGAGAAGAACATTGGGCCGCTAACTAAAGCCATGATTCATGGTGGAAGTTTCGATTTTGGACATATATCCTCAATCTCATATGAGAATAATAATTGTTGCCACATGCTTATGCATTAAAGAGGAGTCCATTATCTGTTGTCCATGTTGTCCCGGTATGGATGTCTAAGTTGAGAATAATCAAAAGTGAGAAATCCAAAATGCGAGCTTTCTCCTTAGACCTTTGTACGAGGCGGCATGGAGGTACCCCATTGTGACACTTGGTTAAAACATGTGTATTGCAAAGATCCGGTAGTCCAAGCTAATTAGGACAAGGTGCGGGCACTATTAGTATACTATGCATGAGGCTTGCAACTTGTAAGATATAATTTACATAACTCATATGCTTTATTACTACCGTTGACAAAATTGTTTCATGTTTTCAAAATAAAAGCTCTAGCACAAATATAGCAATCGATGCTTTCCTCTTTGAAGGACCATTCTTTTTTACTTTTATGTTGAGTCGGTTCACCTATCTCTCTCCACCTCAAGAAGCAAACACTTGTGTGAACTGTGCATTGATTCCTACATACTTGCATATTGTACTTGTTATATTACTCTATGTTGACAATTATCCATCGGATATACATGTTACAAGTTGAAAGCAACCGCTGAAACTTAATCTTCCTTTGTGTTGCTTCAATACCTTTACTTTGATTTATTGCTTTATGAGTTAACTCTTATGCAAGACTTATTGATGCTTGTCTTGAAGTACTATTCATGAAAAGTCTTTGCTTTATGATTCACTTGTTTACTCATGTCATTACCATTGTTTTGATCGCTGCATTCATTACATATGTTTACAAATAGTATGATCAAGGTTATGATGGCATGTCACTTCAGAAATTATCTTTGTTATCGTTTTACCTGCTCGGGACGAGCAGAACTAAGCTTGGGGATGCTGATACGTCTCCAACGTATCGATAATTTCTTATGATCCATGCCATATTATTGATGATACCTACATGTTTTATGCACACTTTATGTCATATTCGTGCATTTTATGGAACTAACCTATTAACAAGATGCCGAAGAGCCGATTCTGTTTTTCTGCTGTTTTTGGTTTCAGAAATCCTAGTAACGAAATATTCTCGGAATTGGACGAAATCAAGACCCGGGGTCCTATTTTGCCACGAAGCTTCGGAAGACCGAAGAGGAGTCGAAGTGGGGCCACGAGGGGCCGCCACTATAGGGCGGCGCGGCCTAGGTCTTGGCCGCGCCGACCTGTAGTGTGGGGCCCCGTGTGGCCCCCACGTTGCCCTTCCGCCTACTTAAAGCCTCCGTCGCGAAACCCACGATGCGAAGAACCACGATACGGAAAATCTTCCGGAGACGCCGCCGCCGCCAATCCCATCTCGGGGGATTACGGAGATCTCCTCCGGCACCCTGCCGGAGAGGGGATTCATCTCCGGAGGACTCTACACCGCCATGGTTGCCTCCGGAGTGATGAGTGAGTAGTTCACCCCTGGACTATGGGTCCATAGCAGTAGCTAGATGGTTGTCTTCTCCTCATTGTGCTTCATTGTTG